>NW_026576270.1:32500-122500 GCF_028641065.1 Leucoraja erinaceus
GATGTAGTGAAGAGGGGGAGAGATAGAGAGAGGGGGAGAGATAGAGAGAGGGGGAGAGAGAGAGGGAGAGAGAGAGGGGAGAGAGAGGGGAGAGAGAGAGAGAGAAGGAGAGAGGGAGAGAGAGGGAGAGAGGGTGGAGAGAGGTGGGAGGGGAGAGATGGAGAGAGGGGGAGAGGGGGAGAGGGGGAGGAAGAAGAGAGAGAGAGGGAGAGGGGGGAGGGATAGAGAGAGGAGGAGAGAGGTAGAGAGAGGGGGAGAGGGGAGAGGGGGAGAGGGGGGAGGGAGGGGGAGGGGGGAGAGGGAGGGAGGGGGGGAGGGGGGGAGAAGGGGGGGGGGGAGGGAGAGGGGGAGAGAGGGAGAGAGGGGGAGGGGGAGGGGGGAGAGAGGGTGGAAGAGAGGGGGGGAGAGAGGGGGAGAGAGGGAGGGGGAGGGGGGGGAGCGAGGGAGGGAGAGGGGAGGGGGGGGGGAGAGGGAGGGAGGAACTAGAGAGGGGGGAGGGGGGAGGGGGGAGGGGAGCGGGGGGGAGAGGGGGGGAGGAGGGGGAGAGAGAGGACAATGTCTCCTCATTTACATTCAGCCACAGTTTGCAGTAATTCCGTCGTTGCTATTTCAGAACAAAACGCTGCTCACATCAGTCACAAAGGGCAGAGCATCTCAGCACCAAGACTGCAATTAGACAAACAACCTGTAATTATGCCGAGCTGTGAACCCCCCACCCCCCCCCCCCACACACCGCCCCTCCCTAGCCGTCTCTCATCCCCCCCCCCAGAGCCAACTTTGTGCAAGGCACGAGTCAGGACTGATGGAACACTCTCCCCTTGTTCGGGTGAACACAGACCAGTCCAGCACAGGAACAGGCCCTTCGGCCCCACAATGTCCGTGCCGTACATGATGCCAAGACCAACTCCCCTCTGCCAGCACGTGATCCGTATCCCTCCATTCCCTGCATATCCATGTGCCGATCCAAAAGCCTCTTAAACACCACGATCGTATCTGCCTCCACCCCCACCCCTGGCAGCGCGTTCCAGGCACCCACCACCCTCTGTGTAAATAAAACCTGCCCCACACATCTCCTTTAAACTTTGCCCCTCTCACCTTAAAGCTGCGCCCTCTAGTCTTGGACATCTCCACCCTGGGGGAAAGGTTGTGACTGTCTACCCTATCTACGCCTCTCATCATTTTATAAACATCTATCAGGTCTCCCCTCAACCTCTGACGTTGCAGAGAAAACAATGCGAGTCTGTCCAACCTCCCCCTGTAGCTGAAACCCTCTAATCCCAGCATCGTTCTGGTAAACCTCCTCTGCACCAAATGTCTCCAAAGCCCCCACATGCTTCCTGTAATGGGGGCGACCAGAACTGCACGCAATACTCCAAATGTGGCCTGACCCAAGCTTGTCCTATAAAGCTGCATGGTGACTTCCTGACTCTTGTACTCCACGCCCCGACCCGACCCACCGAGCGATGGAGGCAAGCGTAACGTACGCCCGCTCTGTCCACGTGTGTTGCTGCCCGACCCTCTCATTCACACACAGGCAGAGGGGAGTTGGTCTTGGCATCGTGTACAGCACGGACATTGTGGGCCGAAGGGCCTGTTCCTGTGCTGGACTGGTCTGTGTTATTATAAATGCTTCCACTACTCCCTCTGGCAGCTTGTTCCGTTCACCTTGAACTGTGTTCAGTTTTGGACTCCTGGTTACAGGAAGAATGTCATTAAGCTGGAACGCTCGCTGGTTGAGAAGTTTTACGAGGATGTTGCCAGGACTGGGGGGGCCTGAGCTTTAGGTCGGGCAGGCTAGGATTGTATCAACAGATCCACTGTCATATGCTGAGAGAATGGAGCGGCTGGGCTTGTACACTCTGGAGTTTAGAAGGATGAGTGGGCATCTCATTGAAACATATAAGATTATTAAGGGATTGGACACGCTAGAGGCAGGAAACATGTTCCCGATGTTGGGGGAGTCCAGAACCAGGGGCCACACACACACACAGTTTAAGAATAAGGGGTCGGCCATTTAGAACAGAGACGAGGAAACACTTTTTCACGCAGAGTGGTGAGTCTGTGGAATTCTCTGCCTCAGAGGGCGGTGGAGGCAGGTTCATAGAAACATAGAAACATAGAAATTAGGTGCAGGAGTAGGCCATTCGGCCCTTCGAGCCTGCACCGCCATTCAATATGATCATGGCTGATCATCCAACTCAGTATCCCGTACCTGCCTTCTCTCCATACCCCCTGATCCCTTTAGCCACAAAGGCCACATCTAACTCCCTCTTAAATATAGCCAATGAACTGTGTGGCCTCAACTACCCTCTGTGGCAGAGAGTTCCAGAGATTCACCACTCTCTGTGTGAAAAAAGTTCTTCTCATCTCGGTTTTAAAGGATTTTCCCCTTATCCTTAAGCTGTGACCCCTTGTCCTGGACTTCCCCAACATCGGGAACAATCTTCCTGCATCTAGCCTGTCCAACCCCTTAAGTTCTTTGGATACTTTCAAGAGAGAGCTAGATATGGCTCTTAAAGATAGCGGAGTCAGGGGATATGGGGAGAAGGCAGGAACGGGGTACTGATTGGGGATGATCAGCCATGATCACATTCAATGGCGGTGCTAGCTCGAAGGGCCGAATGGCCTCTACTCCTGCACCTATTGTCTATTGTCTATTACTAGACAACCTTTCGACAGCTACATAGATATGCAGGGATATGGATCATGTACAGGCAGAGGGATTAGTTTAACTTGGCATCACGTACAGCATGGAGATTGTGGGCCGAATGGCCTGACCCCGTACTGTACATTTCAACTACTAGATCGGGGAATCGAGGACCAGAGGACACGGGTTCAAGGTGAAGGGGAAAAGATTTAATAGGAATCTGAGGGGTAACTTTTCCACACAGGGGGTGGTGGGTCTATGGAACGAGCTGCCGGAGGAGGTAGTTGAGGCTGGGACTATCCCAACGTTTAAGAAACAGTCGGACAGGTACATGGATAGGACAGGTTTGGAGGGATATGGGCCAAACGCAGGCAGGTGGGACTAGTGTAGATGGGGCAATGTGCAGGAAGGAACTGCAGATGCTGGTTTACACCGAAGATAGACACAGAGTGCTGGAGTAACTCAGTGGGACAGGCAGCATCTGTGGGGAAACGGAATGGATGACGTTTCGGGTCGAGACCATCCGAGGACGTACACTCCATTGAGGATAAATGGGGATCCTGTGGATAGGGTGAACTGTTTTAAATATCTGGGAGTCCACATCTCCGAGGATATGACATGGGCATCACACGCCTCAGCACTCGTGAGTAAGGCAAGGCAGCGCCTTTACCACCTCAGGCAATTGAGGAAATTCAGAGTGTCTCCGAGGATCCTCCAGTGCTTCTACTCAGTGGCTGTGGAAAGCATCTTGTCCGGGAACATTACCATCTGGTTTGGGAACTGCTCTGCCAAGGACAAGAAGGCTCTGCAGAGAGTAGTGCGTTCGGCCGAACGCACTATGGGAACTTCACTCACCCCACTGCAGGAACTATACAACAGGAGGTGCAACTCCAGAGCAAATAAAAATCATGGGAGACCCCTTCCACCCCTGCAACGGACTGTTCCAGCTGCTACGGTCAGGCAAACGCCTCCGTTGCCATGCGGTGAGAACGGAGAGGTTGAGAAGGAGTTTCTTCCCAGAGGCAATTCGGACTGTAAACGCCTATCTCACCAGGGACTAACTCTACAGAACGTTTTTCCTTCCATTATTTATTATGTAAAAGAATATGTGTGTTATGATTGTGTTTATAGTTTGTTTGGTTGTTTTGTTGTTTGTCTTTTGCACAAAAGTCCACGAGCATTGCCACTTTCATTTCACTGCACATCTCGTATGTGTATGTGACAAATAAACTTGACTTGACTTGAGACTGGGAGTCAGGGGAGAGGGAGACACAGAGATAAGGAAGGGCAAGGTGTGAAAACAAGAGATCAAAGGGAACAAAGCTCAAGGAAGAGATTCAAGATTCACGGGAGTTTATTGTCATGTGTCCCTGTATAGGACAATGGAATTCTTGCTTTGCTTCAGCCCAACAGAACATAGTAGGCATGAATACAGAACAGATCAGTGTGTCCATAGACCGTGATGTAAATATATACACACATGAATAAATAAACGTCTGAAGAAGGGTCTCGGCCCGAAACGTCACCTATCCATGTTCTCCACAGATGCTGCCTGACACGCTGAGTTACTCCAGCACTCTGTGAAACGTCACCTATCCATGTTCTCCACAGATGCTGCCTGACCCGCTGAGTTACTCCAGCACTCTGTGAAACGTCACCTATCCATGTTCTCCACAGATGCTGCCTGACCCGCTGAGTTACCCCAGCACTCTGTGAAACTTCACCTATCCATGTTCTCCACAGATGCTGCCTGACCCACTGAGTTACTCCAGCACTCTGTGAAACGTCACCTATCCATGTTCTCCACAGATGCTGCCTGACCCGCTGAGTTATGGTGCAGCAGCATCTATGGAGCTAAGGAAATAGGCAACGTTTCAGGCCGAAACCTTCAGGAAATAGGCAACGTTTCAGGCCGAAACCTTCAGGAAATAGGCAACGTTTCAGGCCGAAACCTTGCCTATTTCCATAGCTCCATAGATGCTGCTGCACCCGCTAAGTTACTCCAGCACTTTTCAGTGTAAACCAGCACCTGCAGTTCCTTCATACACATGTCCTTTAAACCTTGCCCCCCTTTATCTGTTGGGGTTAGTTACTCCAGCACTCTGCGCCTACCTTCGGTTTAAACCAGCATCTGCAGTTACTTCCTGCACGTAGATGGAGCATGTTGGCTAGCATGGATGCGTGGGGCTGAAGGGCCTGCTTGGGTGCGCTGTGACTTTGATGGGCTGTGGATCTGCTGGTCGGGGGAGAGGTCGGGAGAGGTCGGTGTGGACTCTGGGGAGAGAGGGAGGACAGCTTCCCGCAGCCATCGCTCTGAAGGGTGTGTTTAGTCACAGCTATTTGCAGACAAATTACAGCATCGACGTGAAGTCCTCCTTCCATTAACATCCATTTCCTTCACTTAATTTGTCAGCGTGTCTGTCAGTGGAGGAGGCGAGGGTTTTTAGGGTCTGTAATCACTCCTCAGAGAGTCTAATCCAGAGCCTGCGCTCATGAATAAACAGCAGGCAGCGGGTTCCATTCCAGGGACTTCACACAATTACTACGCAGCTCGTCTCTTTGTTGTAGCAAATAAAAGCTTTAACTCTTTGTGTTGGAAAGTCGGGGAACGTGGAACATTCCGGAAGGCCAGGAGAACACGGATAGGTGGAGTAACTCAGCGGGTGGGTCAGGCAGCATCTGTGGAGAACATGGAAACAGGGTTTCGGCCCGAAACGTTGCCTATTTCCTTCGCTCCATAGATGCTGCTGCACCCGCTGAGTTTCTCCAGCACTTTTGTCTACCTATAGAAACATAGACAATAGGTGCAGGAGTAGAGGCCATTCGGCCCCTCGAGCCTGCACCATTCGCCATTCAACACGATCATGGCTGATCATCCAACTCAGTATCCTGTACCTGCCTTCTCTCCATACCCCCTGATCCCTTTAGCCACAAGGGCCACATCTAACTCCCTCTTAAATATAGCCAATGAACTGTGTGGCCTCAACTAGTTTCTGTGGCAGAGAGTTCCACAGATTCACCACTCTCTGTGTGTGAAAAAAAATGTTTTTCTCATCTCGGTCCTAAAAGATTTCCCCCTTATCCTTAAACTGTGTGGCCTCTTGTTCTGGAGTTCCCCAACATCGGGAACAATCTTCCTGCATCTAGCCTGTCCAACCCCTTAAGAATTTTGTAAGTTTCTATAAGATCCCCCCTCAATCTTCTAAATTCTAGCGTGTACAAGCCAAGTCTATCCAGTCTTTCTTCATATGAAAGTCCTGACATCCAGGAATCAGTTTCTATAAGATTTTGTAAGTTTCTATAAGAACATGGATAGGTGACGTTTCACAGAGTGCTGGAGTAACTCAGCGGGTGCAGCAACATCTATGGAGCTAAGGAAATAGGCAACGTTTCGGGCCGAAACCCTTCCGGGTTTCGGCCCGAAACGTTGCCTATTTCCAGAAGGTTCGACCCGAAATGTTGCCTATTTCCTTAGCTCCATAGATGATGCTGCACCATAACTCAGCGGGTCAGGCAGCATCTGTGGAGAACATGGATAGGTGACGTTTCACAGAGTGCTGGAGTAACTCAGCAGGTCAGCAGCATCTGTGGAGAGAATGGATAGGTGACGTTCACAGAGTGCTGGAGTAAACTCAGCGGGTCAGGCAGCATCTGTGGAGAACATGGATAGGTGACGTTTCACAGAGTGCTGGAGTAACTCAGGGGGTCAGGCAGCATCTGTGGAGAACATGGATAGGTAACGTTTCACAGAGTGCTGGAGTAACTCAGCGGGTCAGGCAGCATCTGTGGAGAACATGGATAGGTGGCGTTTCGGGTGGAGACCCTTCTTCAGGCTGGCTAGGGATTATGGAAACGAACTATTACCATACACACTCTTATACTCACTAAGACATATTCAGCAACCCTTCTTTGGGAGACGTGCATTTAAATTCAAAGCTCCTTCTGACTGGAACACTCTGCCTAGTACCATAAGAACTATTAGCTCATTTCGTCTATTTAAAAATACACTTTTACCCTTCCTTATAAAACCATGTACCTGTTTCTAGTATTAGAGTCTTTGAGCTCCTTTGTCTAGCTTGCTCTGTGTGTGATCATTTGCGCTGTAACATATAACTGTTATTATTATTGGATATGTAAAGTCAATTAACAATTGTTATGTTAATGTGAGGTTATCCATTTTGGTGGCAAAAACAGGAAAGCAGACTATTATCTAAATGGTGGCCGATTGGGAAGGGGGGAGATGCAACGAGACCTGGGTGTCATGGTACACCAGTCATTGAAGGTAGGCATGCAGGTGCAGCAGGCAGTAAAGAAAGCAAATGGTATGTTAGCTTTCATTGCAAAAGGATTTGAGTATAGGAGCAGGGAGGTTCTACTGCAGTTGTACAGGGTCTTGGTGAGACCACACCTGGAGTATTGCGTACAGTTTTGGTCTCCAAATCTGAGGAAGGACATTATTGCCATAGAGGGAATGCAGAGAAGGTTCACCAGACTGATTCCTGGGATGTCAGGACTGTCTTATGAAGAAAGACTGGATAGACTTGGTTTATACTCTCTAGAATTTAGGAGATTGAGAGGGGATCTTATAGAAACTTACAAAATTCTTAAGGGGTTGGACAGGCTAGATGCAGGAAGATTGCTCCGGATGTTGGGGAAGTCCAGGACAAGGGGTCACAGCTTAAGGATAAAGGGGAAATCCTTTAAAACCGAGATGATAAGAACTTTTTTCACACAGAGAGTGGTGAATCTCTGGAACTCTCTGCCGCAGAGGGTAGTTGAGGCCACAGTTCATTGGCTATATTTAAGAGGGAGTTAGACGTGGCCCTTGTGGCTAAGGGGATCAGGGGGTATGGAGAGAAGGCAGGTACGGGATACTGAGTTGGATGATCAGCCATGATCATATTAAATGGCGAATGGTGCAGGCTCGAAGGGCCGAATGGCCTCTACTCCTGCACCTGTTGTCTATGTTTCTATGTTATAAACTATAACAAGTGGGGATGGAGGGGTTTTGGGATTGGTGTGTGTGTAGGTGGGTCAGTGAGAGCCTCTATGTATGTTATGTCTTGTGCTGTATGTTCTATGTTGGACCCCCTCGAAAACGAGATGACTGTCCATCTCAAGGGGCTATCCATGAATAAACTTGTTTCAAACATATAGACGGTGATGTGGGGAGATATAGAACAATGAATGAAAGATGCCAAATGTAACGGTGATGAAGGCACGAGGCCGTTCGCTGTTTGTTGGTGAACGAGAAGCTGAGTTTTGGGAGATGGGGGGGGAGGTGGGAGAGACCGACATTGTCCACGTCAGAGTGAACCACACTGTGTGTCGACTGTACGGAGGGGAACAAGATCATGAGGTGGGTGGGGAAAGTGTGAAATGTAAATAGAGCAAGGTTAGATGGGCTTCATGTTGGAACAGGCATGATGGGCCGAATGGCCTGTACCTGCGCTGGGCTCAATATCCTGTCCTAATGTCACCATCACACCTGCAGCACAATGTTCATATGTGATTGGGGCAGAATTAGGCCATTCGGCCCATCTAGTCTACTCCGCCATTCCGTCATGGCTGATCATTCTATCCATTCTTGATCAGTGCGGGGGTCAGGGGTTACGGGGAGAAGGCAGGAGAATGGGGTTAGGAGGGAGAGATAGATCATTGTGGAGTAGACGATGGGCCGAATGGCCTAATTCTGCTCCTATCACTTCTGTTCTTATGATCCTAACCCCATTCTCCTGCCTTCTCCCCATAACCCCTGACACCCGCACTAATCAACAATCTATCTATCTCTGCCTTAAATATATCCACTGACTTGTGGCCTCCACAGCCGTCTGTGGCAAAGAATCCCACAGATTCACCAGGATGGGGGGCAGGAGGCCAGTGGATGGGCCAAATGGCCTGTGCTGCTACTGTTCCTGCCCTGTGACGTGTGTGTGTGTGTGTGTGTACACGTGTGTGTGTGTGTGTGTGTGTGTGTATGCATGTGTGTGTGTACACATGTGTGTGTGTGTGTGTGTGTACACGTGTGTGTGTGTGTGTACACGTGTGTGTGTGTGTGTGTGTACACGTGTGTGTGTGTGTGTGTGTACACGTGTGTGTGTGTGTGTGTGTGTGTGTGTGTGTACGTGTGTGTGTACACGTGTGTGTGTGTGTGTACATGTGTGTGTGTGTACGTGTGTGTGTGTACATGTGTGTGTGTGTACACGTGTGTGTGTGTGTACACGTGTGTGTGTGTACACTTACACGTGTGTGTGTGTGTGTACACGTGTGTGTGTGTACACGTGTGTGTGTGTGCGTGCGTGTGTGTGTGTGTGTGTGTGTACACGTGTGTGTGTGTGTACACGTGTGTGTGTGTGTGTACACGTGTGTGTGTGTGTACACGTGTGTGTGTGTGTACACGTGTGTGTGTGTGTGTGTGTACACGTGTGTGTGTGTACACGTGTGTGTGTGTGTGTACACGTGTGTGTGTGTGTGCGTGACCCACACGTGTGTGTGTGTGTGTGTGTACAGTACACGTGTGTGTGTGTGTGTGTGTGTGTACACGTGTGTGTGTGTGTGTGTGTGTGTGTGTGTGTGTGTGTGTGTGTGTGTGTGTGTGTGTGTGGGTCAGTGTGTGTGTGTGTGTGTGTGTGTGTGTGTGTGTGTGTGTGTGTGTGTGTGTGTGTGTGTGTGTGGGGTCTGTGTGGGTCAGTGTGTGTGTGTGTGTGTGTGTGTGTGTGTGTGTGTGTGTGTGTGTGTGTACACGTGTGTGTGTGTGTGAGTGTGTGTGTGTGTGTGTACACGTGTGTGTGTGCGTGTGTGTGTGTGTGTGTACACGTGTGTGTGTGTGTGTGTGTGGGGCAGGGTGACAGTGAATCTCCACACGCCTGTGTTTATCGCCATCATTCAGCAGCTGCGACCAGGAGCGTTGGCAGAAGTTTACCGAGCGTTCGTTGGTTCGATCGCTGCTCATGAATTGTTCATCAGGAACCCACACGACTGGTGCGGAGAAAGTCATCCTGCTGATTCTATGCTGGATCCACAGGGTAGATGATGAGAGCAGACATTAGTATCAATAATAGACGCACGCACACACACACACGTACATGTACAACATGTACCCTGATGGGTAACTGGGCCCGGGGCAAGAGATGTACGCACACACACACACACACACACATACACATACACACACACACGTACACACACACACGTACACACACACACGTACACACACACACACACACGTACACACACACACGTACACGTACACACACACACGTACACACACACGTACACACACACATACACACACACACACGTACACACGTACACACACACACGTACACACACACACACGTACACACACACACACGTACACACACACACACACACGTACACACACACACACGTACACACACACACACACGTACACACACACGTACACACACACACACACACAGAGACAGAGAGGTACACACGTACACACGTACACACACACACACACACACACACACGTACACACACACGTACACACACACAGGTAGGTACACACACACGTAAACACACACACACACGTACACACACACACACGCACACACTGTACACTGTGGACGGCTCGATTGTAATCATGTATTGTCTTTCCGCTAACAGAAGCTTTTCACTGAACCTCGGTACACGGGACAATAAACTGGACTGAAGGGAGAGTGAGGGAACGTGTCTGTGGTGGAGTTGGCCACAGCCGTGGGTGAACACGGTGAATGTAAAATGAAAATTAGCAAAGCTCCATCGGCAGAAAAACGTTGGCAGATAAAGTCACGGGAAAGTCACTGGAAACACGAAAACTGCAAGTCCTGGAAATCTCAAATAGACCAGAAAATGGTGGCAGTGTGGGTGTGGAGGGGGGGGTCAGGTGGGGGGGGGGGGGGGGAGGTGTGGGGGGGAGTCAGGTGTGGGCGGGGGGGAGGGGTCAGGTGGGGGGGGGCAGGTGTGGAGGAGGGGTCAGGTGTGGAGGAGGAGTCGGGTGTGGGGGAGGGGTCAGGTGTGGGCGGGGGAGGTGTGGGGGGGGTCAGGTGTGGGCGGGGGAGGTGTGGAGGAGGGGTCAGGTGAGCGGGGGGGCAGGTGTGGGCGGGGGGGAGTGTGTGGGGGGGGTCAGGTGAGCGGGGGAGGTGTGGGGGGGGTCAGGTGAGCGGGGGAGGTGTGGGGGGGGTCAGGTGAGGGGGGGGGGGGGTGTGGGGGGGGGTCAGGTGAGGGGGGGGGCAGGTGTGGGCGGGGGGGGGAGGGGTCAGGTGTGGGGGGGGTGGGGTCAGGTGTGGGGGGGAGGGGGGCAGGTGTGGGCGGGGGGAGGGGGGTCAGGTGTGGGCGGGGGGAGGGGTCAGTGTTGATTGGCCGTTGTCGAGGTTCCGGCTGTTATCTGCTACAATCGACAACTCACTAATGGTCAGTAACGAGGTGATGTCGATGGTGGTGGAACACAGACCAGTCCAGCACAGGAACAGGCCGTTCGGCCCACAATGTCCGTGCCGTACATGATGCCAAGACCAACTCCCCTCTGCCAGCCCGTGATCGAGCCAGCACCGCCATTCATTGTGATCATGGCTGATCGTCCCCTATCAATAACCCGTGCCTGCCTTCTCCCCATATCCTTTGTATCCACTAGCCCCTAGAGCTCTAGCTAACTCTCTTAAATCCATCCAGTGACTTGGCCTCGACTGCCCTCTGTGGCAGGAAATTCCACAAATTCACAACTCTCTGGGTGAAAAAGTGTTTTCTCACCTCAGTCTTAAATGACCTCCCCTTTATTCTAAGACTGTGGCCCCTGGTTCTGGACTCGCCCAACATTGGGAACATTTTTCCTGCATCTAGCTTGTCCAGTCCTTTTACAATTTTATATGTTTCTATAAGATCCCCACTCATCCTTCTAAATTCCAGTGAATACAAGCCTAGTCTTTTTAATCTTTCCACATATGACAGTCCCGCCATCCTTATGAACCTGAGTTTTCTCACAGAGAGTTGTGAGTCTGTGGAATTCTCTGCCTCAGAGGGCGGTGGAGGCCGGTTCTCTGGATACTTCCAAGAGAGAGCTAGATAGGGCTCTTAAAGATAGCAGAGTCAGGGGATATGGGGAGAAGGCAGGAACGGGGTACTGATTGGGGATGATCAGCCACGATCGCATTGAATGGCGGTGCTGGCTCGATCACGTGCAGGCAGAGGGGAGTTGGTCTTGGCATCATGTACAGCACGGACATTGTGGGCCGAAGGGCCTGTTCCTGTGCTGGACTGGAGCAGCGTATCATATTTCTCTAGGGCTGCTTACACCCCAGTGGTATGAATATTGAATTATCTCACTTCAGGTAACCCCGGCATTCCCTCTCTCTACATCCCTCCCCCACCCAAGTTGCACCAGTTTCTCGTTCTCACCCAGCACACAGCCAACAATGGCCTGTCTCCTGTATCATTGTTACTCTTTGCATCTTTCATTCATTGTTCTTTATCTCTATACATCACCGTCCGTATCTCTCAGTTCCCTAACCAGTCTGAAGAAGGGTCTCCACCCGAAACGTCACCTATCCATGTTCCCCACAGATGCTGCCTGACCCGCTGAGTTACTCCAGCACTCTGTGAAACGTCACCTATCCATGTTCTCCACAGATGCTGCCTGACCCGCTGAGTTACTCCAGCACTCTGTGAAACGTCACCTATCCATGTTCTCCACAGATGCTGCTGCACCCACTGAGTTACTCCAGCACACTGTGTCCATCTTGGTTTTCACACTTCTGTACCTCTTGCCCGATGGGGGAGGGGAGAAGAGGGAGTGACCGGGGGTGAGACTGGTCCTTGATGATGCTGCTGGCCTTGCCGAGGCAGCGTGAGGTGTAGATGGAGGCGATGGGAGGGAGGTTGGTTTGTGTGTGTGTGTGTGTGTGTATGTGTGTGTGTGTGTATGTGTGTGTGTGTGTGTGTGTGTGTGTGTGTGTGTGTGTGTGTGTGTGTATGTGTGTGTGTGTGTACGTGTGTGTGTGTGTGTGTGTGTGTGTGTGTGTGTGTGTGTGTGTGTGTGTGTGTGTATGTGTGTGTGTATGTGTGTGTGTGTGTCTGTGTCTGTGTGTGTGTGTGTGTGTGTGTGTGTGTGTGTGTGTGTGTGTGTGTGTGTGTGTGTGTGTGTGTGTGTGTGTGTGTGTGTGTGTGTATGTGTGTGTATGTGTGTGTGTGTGTGTGTGTGTGTGTGTGTGTGTGTGTGTGTGTGTGTGTGTGTGTGTGTGTGTCTGTGTTCAGGGGTGGATGGTGCAGACTTTGTACCCCAGAGTGGGTGGGTGTGGGGGGGAACTGACCCACAGGCAGCAGCTGCTGCAACTTGTGTCCCCGACCCCAGTAACTCACTCACTCACTCTGGCCGATGCATCTCGGTGGAGCACCTGCGCTCTCTGGTGGCCACATGGGGAACTGTCGCCCCACACACTCACTGCAGGCACAGGATCAACATGGGATTCTCCAATTATTGGTTCCCATTGACACTCGCCATATCCCCCCCCCCCCAGACTCACACCTGTGTCTCCCCCCAGCCCCCACATTCCTTCATCTAGCCACACAATCCACATCTCTTCAACCCTTCTGTGGCCATTTATCCAACCGTCTGCTGACCAACCCCTCCCCCCTCACCTGTGTCCACCTGCTCTCTTCCAGACTCCCCCTCCCCTACAATCAGTGTGAAGAAGGGTCCCAACTTGAAACGTCACCTATCCATGTTCTCCACAGATGCTGCCTGACCCGCTGAGTTACTCCAGCACTCTGTGAAACGTCACCTATCCATGTTCTCCACAGATGCTGCCTGACCCGCTGAGTTACTCCAGCACTCTGTGAAACGTTCACCTATCCATGTTCTCCAGAGATGCTGCCTGACTCGCTGAGTTACTCCAGCACTCTGTGAAAAGTTACCTATCCATGTTCTCCACAGATGCTGCCTGACCCACTGAGTTACTCCAGCACTCTGTGAAACGTCACCTATCCATGTTCTCCACAGATGCTGCCTGACCCGCTGAGTTACTCCAGCACTCTGTGGGGTTTTTTTTTGTAAACAGCAGCTGCAGTTCCTAGTAACTCAGGGCAGTTTAGTCTGTTACACACTGGATGTAGAACAATTACATTCTGATTTGCTACAGCTTTCTATTCACAGAATAACAGATAAATATGCAACTGTAAATGATCAGTAATAGTCGACACTAGAGGTGTGGAAATCATGAGAGGAATAGATCGGGTAGACACACAGAGTCTCTTGCCCAGAGTAGTGGAATCGAGAACCGTGTGTTCAAGGTGAAGGGGGAAAGATTTAATAGGAATCTGAGGGGCAACTTTTCCACACAGAGGGTGGTGGGTGTATGGAACGAGCTGCCGGAGGAGGTAGTTGAGGCTGGGACTATCCCAACGTTTAAGAAACAGATAGACAGGTACATGGATAGGACAGGTTTGGAGGGATATGGACCAAACGAGTGGTGAATCTCTGGAACTCTCTGCCACAGAGGGTAGTTGAGGCCACACAGTTCATTGGCTATATTTAAGAGGGAGTTAGATGTGGCCCTTGTGGCTAAACGGATTAGGGGGTATGGAGAGAAGGCAGGTACAGGATACTGAGTTGGATGATCAGCCATGATCACATTGAATGGTGGTGCAGGTTCGAAGGGCCGAATGGCCTCTACTCCTGCACCTAATTTCTATGTTTCTAAACGCGGGCAGGTGGGACTAGTGTAGCTGGGGCATGTTGGCCGGTATGGGCAAGTTGGGCCGAAGGGCCTGTTTCCGTGCTGGATCACTGTGACTCTATCAGGTAACCAGGTTGTTCATTATGTTCTTCTTGTTGCGTGTGGCCTGAAGTTGTCGGACAACTTGTTCCATTTGATTGAGCACGCCGGGTTGAAACAGGGCGGACCCACGTGAAGGTTGCAATCTCCCACCCGCTCATTATGTGATCTATGAGAACTGTGTCTCAGGCCCAGTGATGCTGCTGCAGGTTAACAAGATCATTGTTCCATTCTCAGTTCACGTCAATGAAACCCTCGACTCAAACCACGACACAATGGTGCAGCGGGTGGAGCTGCTGCCTCGCAAGACCTGCGGGTTTGTGGGTTCATCGGCCCCTCAGTAAGTTGCCCCCTAGTGTGTAGGGACTGGAGGGGAAGGTGGGAGAATATAGAACTTGTGTCAACAGGTGACCAATGGTCAGCGTGGACTTGGTGGGCCGAAGGGCCTCATTCCATCTCTAAACTGAACGACATAAAGTCTATAATAGGAAGGAACTCGGCTTGTACTCGCTAGAATTTAGAAGATTGAGAGGGGATCTTATAGAAACTTACACAATTCTTAAGGGGTTGGACAGGCTAGATGCAGGAAGATTGTTCCCGATGTTGGGGAAGTCCAGGACAAGGGGTCACAGCTTAAGGATAAGGGAGAAATCCTTTAAAACCGAGATGAGAAAAACATTTTTCACACAGAGAGTGGTGAATCTGTGGAACTCTCTGCCACAGAGGGTAGTCGAGGCCAGTTCATTGGCTATATTTAAGAGGGAGTTAGATGTGGCCCTTGTGGCTAAGGGGATCAGAGGGTATGGAGAGAAGGCAGGTACGGGATACTGAGTTGGATGATCAGCCATGATCATATTGAATGGCGGTGCAGGCTCGAAGGGCCGAATGGCCTACTCCTGCACCTAATTTCTATGTTTCTATGAACTGCAGATGCTGGTTTAAACCGAAAATGGACACACAGAGTGCTGGAGTAAATCAGCGGGTCAGGCAGCATCTGTGGAGAGAAGGAATGGGTGATGTTTTGGGTTGAGACTCTTCTTCAGACCCGTCTCCGCCCGAAACGTCCCCTATCCATGTTCTCCACAGATGCTGCCTGACCCGCTGAGTTACTCCAGCACTCTGTGAAACGTCACCTATCCATGTTCTCCACAGATGCTGCCTGACCCGCTGAGTTACTCCAGCACTCTGTGTCTGTCTCAGGAAGAAACCTTGGTCGGCACGCTGGGGATGGGCTGAAGGGCCTGTTTCAATGCTGTGGGACGCTGTGACAGGGCACTAATGAATATGGTGAAACAGATGTGCTAATTAAGGCAGAAAGCAGAGCAGGCAAGGTACATGAGAACAAGTGGGGACAGGGCTACAGAGGGTGAATAGCTGCATCCATTAACCCAGAGTCCACCGCAACACAGGAAGGGAGCAGTGGGCAGTGTGTAATGCAGCGAGCAGTGGGCAGTGTGTAATGCAGCGAGCAGTGTGTAATGCAGGGAGCAGGCAGTTTAATGCATGGAGCTGTGGGCAGTGTGTAATGCAGGGAGCTGTGGGCAGTGTGTAATGCAGCGAGCAGTGGGCAGTGTTTAATGCATGGAGCAGTGGGCAGTGTGTAATGCAGTAGGCAGTGTGTAATGCAGCGAGCAGTGGGCAGTGTGTAATGCAGGGAGCTGTGGGCAGTGTGTAATGCAGCGAGCAGTGTGTAATGCAGGGAGCAGGCAGTTTAATGCATGGAGCTGTGGGCAGTGTGTAATGCAGGGAGCTGTGGGCAGTGTGTAATGCAGCGAGCAGTGGGCAGTGTTTAATGCATGGAGCAGTGGGCAGTGTGTAATGCAGTAGGCAGTGTGTAATGCAGCGAGCAGTGGGCAGTGTGTAATGCAGGGAGCTGTGGGCAGTGTGTAATGCAGCGAGCAGTGTGTAATGCAGGGAGCAGGCAGTTTAATGCATGGAGCTGTGGGCAGTGTGTAATGCAGGGAGCTGTGGGCAGTGTGTAATGCAGCGAGCAGTGGGCAGTGTTTAATGCATGGAGCAGTGGGCAGTGTGTAATGCAGTAGGCAGTGTGTAATGCAGCGAGCAGTGGGCAGTGTGTAATGCAGGGAGCTGTGGGCAGTGTGTAATGCAGCGAGCAGTGGGCAGTGTGTAATGCAGGGAGCTGTGGGCAGTGTTTAATGCAGGGAGCAGTGGGCAGTGTGTAATGCAGCGAGCAGTGGGCAGTGTTTAATGCATGGAGCAGTGGGCAGTGTGTAATGCAGGGAGCTGTGGGCAGTGTGTAATGCAGGGAGCTGCCTGTGGGCTGGGCTGGACGAGAGGTGGGAACTCTAATGACTGCACCACTGATTATTGTGGCACAGAGCAGGAAGCATTCAGGACAATCAATGCACCAATTAACTGGTGTCAACGTGTCCAGGGCCACAGTTACAGCAGCAGCTGCAACAAACTCACTCATGTATCGTTCATTGATCTGTGAACAAGGTGCCTCATTGCCGATGGGAGAATGGGTCGACTGGGCTTGTATTCACTGGAGTTTACAAGGATGAGAGGGGATCTTATAGAAACATATAACATTCTTAGAGGATTGGACAAGCTGGATGTAGGAAACATGTTCCCAATGTTGGGGGAGTCCAGAACCAGGGGTCACACCGTTTAAGAATAAGGGGTCGGCCATTTAGGACTGAGATTTAGGAGAAACTTTTCCATCCAGAGAGTTGGGAATCTGTGGAATTCTCTGCCACAGAAGGCAGTGGAGGACAAATCACTGGATGTTTTCAAGAGAGAGTTAGATTTAGCTCTTAGGGCTAACGGAATCAGGGGATATGGGGAGAAGGCAGGAACGGGATACTAATTGTGGATGATCAGCCATGATCATATTGAATGGTGGTGCTGGCTCGAAGGGCTGAATGGCCTCCACTCCTGCACCTATTGTCTATGTTTCTATTCAGGGGAAAACAGATTTGTTCATTAACACTGAATCACAGTGGAAACGGAGAACTCCACAAAATGGTCATTAAACCAGTGCAGACAGCACGGAAACAGGCCCTTCAGCCCATCGAGTCCATGTTGGCCCATTCATACTAGTCCTGTGAAGAAGGGTCACGACCTGAAACATCACCTATCCATGTTCTCCACAGATGCTGCCTGACCCGCTGAGTTACTCCAGCACTCTGTGTCTTTCTTTGTAAACAGCATCTGCAGTTCCTTATTTTTACACACTAGTTCTATGTTATTCTACCAGAGTCAATTTACAGAAGGCAATTAACCTACAAACCTGCACGTCTTTGGAGTGTTGGTGGAAACCGGAGCGCCCGGAGAAAACCCACGCAGGTCACGGGTAGAACGTGCAAACTCCGTACAGACAGCGCCCGTAGTCAGGATGGAACCCGGGTGTCTGGCGCTGTGGATGAAGCAACACTAAGGGGGGGGGGGGGGGGGGGGGGGGGGCGGTGGGAGAAACTAGAGTCCATCACAGGGCTGAACAGCAGGGAAACAGGCCCTTCGGCCCACGTTGCCCATGCTGACCAGACTGGACAAACTGGGCTACGATGCCTCTAATTACCACAGCACACGCCTGCAGTTATACACGTGGGAAATGTGTTGATGTTACAGACTGGTGCAGTAATGACGGTGGCCACAGTGAGTGGGCACTGGTCAGTGTGCTGACCCCACAGTGAGTGGCCATCGGTCAGTGTGTTGACCCCACAGTGTGAGTGGCCATCGGTCAGTGGGCTGACCACACAGTGGCCACAGGAGGTGGGGCATTGATTGGTGAACCCGCCCTGTGATTGATGCTGGGAACTGATGCATTAATGATCCTGGTGATTGATGTGTAAATGACTGCGGGAAGCAGCTGGCCAAAGATCACAAGATGCCGACTCATCACTTCATGCAGAAACCCAGAACGCTGGAGTCTGAACAGTACGTGGACAGCATAGAAACAGGCCCTTCAGCCCATCATGTCTATGCTAGCCGACCTATACTAATACCACTCGCCTGCATTAGCTCCATATCTCCCTGTGCTGCTCATCCGATACCTGTCCAGGTGCCTTTTTAACGGTTCTTGCCTCCACCACCTCCTCCGGCAGCTCCTTCCAGACTCCAACCCCCCCTCCCCTCAATTGCCTCTCCCCTGATTCTCAGACTGATGAAGGGTCTCGACCCGGAACATCACCCAAACCTTCTCTCCACAGATGCTGCCTGACCCGCTGAGTTACTCCGGCACTCTGTGAAACGCCACCTATCCATGTTCTCCACAGATGCTGCCTGACCCGCTGAGTTACTCCAGCACTCTGTGAAACGTCACCTATCCATGTTCTCCACAGATGCTGCCTGACCCGCTGAGTTACTCCAGCACTCTGTGTCTATCTTCACCCGCCAGCCAGCTTCACGATTCCATCGAGAGACTGTTTAAGAAGGAACTGCAGATGCTGGAAAATCGAAGGTAGACAAAAGTGCTGGAGAAACTCAGCGGGTGCAGCAGCATCTATGGAGCGAAGGAAATAGGCAACTTTTCGGCCCGAAACCCTTCCGGGTTTCGGCCCGAAACGTTGCCTATTTCCTTCAGGGTTTCATCCCGAAACGCTGCCTATTTCCTTTGCTCCATAGATGCTGCCTGACCCGCTGAGTTACTGTATTTTAGTCCAGACAGTGGGCTGAAAGATGGCAGATGGAGTTTAATGCGGATAGATGTGAAGTTACTCCAGTGTTACTCTGTGAAACGTCACCTATCCGTGTTCTCCACAGATGCTGCCTGAACCGCTGAGTTACTCCAGCACTCTGTGAAACGTCACCTATCCATGTTCTCCACAGATGCTGCCTGACCCGCTGAGTTACTCCAGCACTCTGTGTAACGTCACGTATCCATGTTCTCCACAGATGCTGCCTGACCCGCTGAGTTACTCCAGCACTCTGGTTGTCTATCTTCGGTTGAAACCGGCCTCTGCAGTTCACCCTTCAGCTTGCACCAGCTTCAGTTCCCAATGTCACCGAGTGTGTTGAATAATTCACTGTCCACTCCGTGTCCTCTGATGTTGGAGCTGCCTCCCCCTGGGACCCACCAGTCCACACTCACAGGGGTGTATAATGTACCCAAACGGAACAATACGGAAAGCCAGCCACACCACAACCCAATAGATAATGTAATCAACAAAATGAAACTTCAATAAATAATAAATAAAACAATACACTGCAAAACAAAATCAAAGCTCAGGACCCGAGTGCAATTGAATCAACGGTATCTATCTGTGTCTATTATAACTTTACACACAGCTCATAATCTCATACGCCTCACGGTGGTGCAGCGGGTAGAGCTGCTGCCTCACAGCGCCAGAGACCCGGGTTCCATCCTGACTACAGGTGCTGTCTGTACGGAGTTTGCACGTTCTGCCCGTGACCTGCATGGGTTTTCTCCGGGTGCTCCGGTTTCCTCCCACACTCCCAAGACCATATAACAATGACAGCACGGAAACAGGCCATCTCGGCCCTTCTAGTCCGTGCCGAACACTTATTCTCCCCTAGTCCCATCTACCTGCGCTCAGACCATAACCCTCCATTCCCGTCCATATAACTATCCAATTTATTTTTAAATGATAAAATCGAACCTGCCTCCACCCACTTCCACTGGAAGCTCATTCCACACAGCCACCACTCTCTGAGTAAAGAAAACAGGTGCAGGTTTGTAGGTTAATTGGCTTGGTGTAAATGTAAATTGTCCCCAGTGTGTGTAGGATAGTGTTAGTGTGCGGGGATCGCTGGTCGGCACGGACTCGGTGGGCCGAAGGGCCTGTTTCCGCGCTGTGTCTCTAAACCCAAAAAAATTGGTTTTAAACTAAAATCTTCTAGACATCTCATAATCTCATAGAGATCTCACCTCCCCCCTCAATCTCCTTCACCACATGGACATCAGTTGCAGCCTCTCCCCACAACACGAGGCTCCAACACAGACAACATCCTCAGCAACTGCAGATGCTGCAATCCTGATATATAATGGGGCAACTGAGCGGGTCATAGAAACATAGACAATAGGTGCAGGAGGAGGCCATTCGGCCCTTCGAGCCAGCACCGCCATTCATTGTGATCATGGCTGATCGGCCCCTATCAATAACCCGTGCCTGCCTTCTCCCCATATCCCTTGACTCCACTAGCCCCTAGAGCTCTATCTAACTCTCTCTTAAATCCATCCAGTGACTTGGCCTCCACTGCCCTCTGTGGCAGGGAATTCCACAAATTCACAACTCTGGGTGAAAACGTTTTTTCTCACCTCAGTCTTAAATGACCTCCCCTTTATTCTAAGACTGTGGTCCCTGGTTCTGGACTCGCCCAACATGGGGAACATTTTTCCTGCATCTAGCTTGTCCAGTCCTTTTATAATTTTATATGTTTCAATAAGATTCCCCCTCATCCTTCTAAACTCCAGTGAATACAAGCCTAGTCTAGCCGGGTCAGGCAGCATCTGTGGACAGGCCGATGTTTTGGGGACCAGGCTAGTGCCCATGGCTACACATTTAACTTGCAGCGGTAAGAGACGCGGTTGAGGGTGAGGACGTCCCGCCAAGCAGAGGAGGATGGTGGGGGATAGTGGAGAGTGCCGGGACATTGCTGAGATGCTGATTGCATGTCGGACAAGGGATGGGGGGGGGTTGGGGGAGTGAGGAGATGAGTTTGGTGGGGCTGGAGCAGGCAGCAACAATGGGTCTACCAGGGCAGTCCTGTTTGTCGATCTTGTGTTGGAGATAGAAGCGGGCAGTAGGCGTTGGGGAACTAACGGTTCGGGGCTGTGGTGGGGAGATGGCCAGATGTGATGGTGTCCCACTCTCTCCTGGTCCTGGTCTCTCCTGGTCCTGGTCTCCATTGGTCCTGGTCTCCCTGGTCCTGGTCTACCCCTGTCCTGGTCTCCCCTGGTCCTGGTCTCCCCTGGTCCTGGTCTCTCCTGGTCCTGGTCTCTCCTGGTCCTGGTCCTCTCCTGGTCCTGGTCTCCCCTGGTCCTGGTCTCCCATGGTCCTGGTCTCCTGGTCCTGGGTCTCCTGGTCCTGGTCTCCCCTGGTCCTGGTCTCCCTGGTCCTGGTCTCTCTCTGGTCCTGGTCTCTCCTGGTCCTGGTCTCTCTGGTCCTGGTCTCCTGGTCCTGGTCTCCCTGGTCCTGGTCTCCTGGTCCTGGTCTCCCCTGGTCCTGGTCTCCCCTGGTCCTGGTCTCCCCTGGTCCTGGTCTCCCCTGGTCCTGGTCTCCCCTGGTCCTGGTCTCTGTGCCTGGTCCTGGTCTCTCCTGGTCCTGGTCTCCCTGGTCCTGGTCTCCTGGTCCTGGTCTCACCTGGTCCTGGTCTCCATTGGTCCTGGTCTTGGTCCTGTCCTGGTCTCTCCTGGTCCTGGTCTCTCATGGTCCTGGTCTCCTGGTCCTGGTCTCCTGGTCCTGGTCTCCCCTGGTCCTGGTCTCCTGGTCCTGGTCTCCCCTGGTCCTGGTCCTGGTCTCTCTCTGGTCCTGGTCTCCTGGTCCTGGTCTCTCCTGGTCCTGGTCTCTCCTGGTCCTGGTCTCCCCTGGTCCTGGTCTCCTGGTCCTGGTCTCCCCTGGTCCTGGTCTCTCCTGGTCCTGGTCTCCTGGTCCTGGTCTCCCTGGTCCTGGTATCCCTGGTCCCAGTCTCTCCTGGTCTGGTCTCCTGGTCTGTCTGGTCTCCTGGTCCTGGTCTCCCCTGGTCCTGGTCTCCTGGTCCTGGTCTCCCCTGGTCCTGGTCTCCTGGTCCTGGTCTCCCTGGTCCTGGTCTCCTGGTCCTGGTCTCCCCTGGTCAATCTCCTGGTCCTGGTCTCCTGGTCATGGTCTCTCCTGGTCCTGGTCTCCCCGGGTCCCTGGTCTCTCACCTGGTCCTGGTCCACCTCCCCTGCCTGGTCTCCTGGTCCTGGTCTCCCCTGTCTGTCCTGGTCTCCTGGTCCTGGTCTCAACCCCGTGGTAGCTGGTCTCCCCTGGTCCTGGTCTCTCCTGGTCCTGGTCTCCTGGTCCTGGTCTCACCTGGTCCTGGTCGCCCCTGGTCCTAGTCTCCCTTCAGGTCTCCCCTGTCATGGTCCCTGGTTCTGGTCTCCATGGTCCTGGTCTCCCTGGTCCTGGTCTCCCCTGGTCCTGGTCTCCCATTGGTCCTGGTCTCCCCCGTCCTGGTCTCCATTGGTCCTGGTCTCCCCTGGTCCTGGTCTCCATTGGTCCTGGTCTCCCCTGTGGTCCTGGTCTCCCCTGGTCCTGTCTCCCCTGGTCCATGGTCTCCCCTGGTCCTGGTCTCCATTGGTCCTGGTCTCCATTGGTCCTGGTCTCCTGGTCCTGGTCTCTCCCCTGGTCCTGGTCTCCCCTGGTCCTGGTCTCCCCTGGTCCTGGTCCCCCCCTGGTCCTGGTCTCCCCTGGTCCTGGTCTCCCCTGGTCCTGGTCTCTCCTGGTCCCTGTTCTCTCCTGGTCATGGTCTCCTGGTCCTGGTCTCACCTGGTCCTGGTCTCCATTGGCTCTGGTCCTGGTCTCTGGTCTCTCTGGTCCTGGTCTCTCCTGGTCCTGGTCTCTCCTGGTCCTGGTCTCCCCTGGTCCTGGTCTCCATTGGTCCTGGTCTTGGTCCTGGTCCTGGTCTCTCCTGGTCTGGTCTCCCCTGGTCCTGGTCTCCCCTGGTCCTGGTCTCTCCTGGTCCTGGTCTCCCATGGTCCTGGTCTCCCCTGGTCCTGGTCTCCCCTGGTCCTGGTCTCTCCTCTGTCTGGGTCTCCTGGTCCTGGTCTCCCCTGGTCCTGGTCTCCCCATGGTCCTGGTCTCCTGGTCTGGTCTCCCCTGGTCCTGGTCTATCCTGGTCCTGGTCTCCCCTGGTCCTGGTCTGTTCTCCTGGTCCTGGTCTCCCCTGGTCCTGGTCTCCTCCTGGTCCTGGTCTCCCCTGGTCCTGTCTCCCCTGGTCCTGGTCTCCCTGTCGTCCTGGTCTCCCCTGGTCCTGGTCTCCTGGTCCTGGTCTCTCCTGGTCCTGGTCTCCCTGGTCCTGGTCTCCTGGGTCCTGGTCTCCTGGTCCTGTCTCCTGGTCCTGGTCTCCATTGGTCCTGGTCTCCTGGTCCTGGTCTCCTGGTCATGGTCTCCTGGTCCCTGGTCTCCTCCTGGTCCCTGGTCTCTCCTGGTCCTGGTCTCCCCTGGTCCTGGTCTCCTGGTCCTGGTCTCCCCTGGTCTGGTTCTCCCCTGGTCCTGGTCTCCCCTGGTCCTGGTCTCCATTGGTCCTGGGTCTCTCCCTGGTCCTGGTCTCCCCTGGTCCTGGTCTCTCCTGGTCCTGGTCTCCCCTGGTCCTGGTCTCCTCCTGGTCCTGGTTGGTCCTGGTCCTGGTCTCCCCCTGGTCCTGGTCCTGGTCTCCCCTGGTCCTGGTCTCCATTGGTCCTGGTCTCTCCTGGTCCTGGTCTCCATTGGTCCTGGTCCTGGTCTCCCCTGGTTCTGGTCTCACCTGGTCTTGGTCTCCATTGGTCCTGGTCTCTCCTGGTCCTGGTCTTCATTGGTGGGGTCACAGTTCAGGGGTCAGTCCAGAGGTACATGAGGGTTGACTCCTGGCCTGAGTGAAGGTCTGACCACATATTGTACACTGCAGCACAACCCAGTGTGACAAAGGTCCCCGTTGATCACCCTGTCCCCTTGACCAAAGATCCTACAGTGAACAAGATAGTCCACTCGACGAACAAGACACAGTACGGCCATGGGCAGATTCATGGGTCATTCTCGGCCCCATTTCCGTAACCGGCTTCCGTCTCCACACCAAAGATCCCATCGCGGAGCAAAGATACTAGTGCGGAGACGGAAATGGTTACGGAAACATCCTCGTAAAAATAAAAGTTATTTGGTAAAAATCTTCTCCCCATTTTCAGAATTTTAATTTATTAACACAAACTGTTCCCCGGCAACGTTGATTACAGTGCGGGTCGGGACGGGTCGGGTCAGGTCGGGTCGGGTTACGGGAATGGATGATAAAAAGGCCCACGTTCTGCTCTGTTGCGTACTACACGTCAGCCCATTGCATTTAGCAGGAGTGGTCTATCTTGCCCCGCTATAGGATCTTTGCCTTTGACCATGCTGGGAAACCTGGCACACTCATCCAATGGCCAGTTGGTGCAAAGATCACCTCACCCCAACCCTACCCAATACACTCGTCATTGCAAGACACCAGAGCACGGTTGAATGAGGTGGGGGGGAGGGAGGGGGGGGATAAACTAATGAATAGACTAATTAACACAGGAAATCAAAGAACTAATTATCTTTGCAAACCAGTGTACTGTTGCAGTGAGAAAACAGGAAGGTAATTAACGGCAGCCCACATACTAATAGATCAATAAATAATGCAGAAAGCCGCTTTGCTGATTAATGCAACTATCCGGTGCAAGAAATGACGCATTAATTACGCAACCTGGGCGGATGATGGATGCATGAACAGTGGCAACAATGACTAACTGTTGCATTAATTGATGCTGGAAATGAGAGCCAATTACCACAGGGAAACGCTAAATGCAAAGATATTGTCTTGCTGATTATTGCCGGCTTTCAATGCGCTCGTTAAATGCGGGGAATCCTCCCCAGAGCTAATTAAAGGAGGAAACCAAACAATGAATTAACATTGAGAAACAATGCACAAACTAATGGGAGAGATGGGTGCAATAATTCCCATGGATGCGATGCATTTCGGCAGGAAACTGGTGCATGAATTATTGGGGAAATCAAATGGTGAAAACATCAGCCATTATTTGAAGTAAACCAAAGTATTCACGCATGTAAGGTCTTGTTCTACTGGTGAATGCAGGGAGGCAGTCATGTTAAACTGTAAGGGAGAGAGGTTCAGTAATAATTACAGGGGCACTGCAGCGCTGCTGACATTGACGCTGGTGCAACAGGTAATGCAGGAGATCTTTAACATCAGACACCGCTGTGCAGATTAGGACTGGAAAACAGATGCAATGCAAGAAATCGGTGAGCCAATTACAATAGGTATTGGCGCAATCATCCATGCACTTTGGGCAAATGAACCAATTAACACAGGAAACCAAGAAGCTGATTGACTCGAGTAAATGAAACATCACGTCTTGGAGGAAGCAAAGATTCACAGGGACCGAGAAACATGGGAACAAATTTATCCAAAAACTGCAGAGTTGTGGATGTAGATGTAGCCCAGTCCCACACAGACCACACTCCCCACCATTGTAGATGTAGCCCAGTCCCACACACACACCACACTCCCCACCATTGTAGATGTAGCCCAGTCCCACACACACCACACTCCCCACCATTGTAGATGTAGCCCAGTCCCACACACACCACACTCCCCACCATTGTAGATGTAGCCCAGTCCATCACACACACCACCATTGTAGATGTAGATGGAGCCCAGTCCCACACTCCCCACCATTGGAGATGTAGCCCAGTCCATCACACACACACACCACACTCCCCACCATTGTAGATGTAGCCCAGTCCCACACACACCACACTCCCCACCATTGTAGATGCAGCCCAGTCCCACACACACCACACACTCCCCACCATTGTAGATGTAGCCCAGTCCCACACACACCACACTCCCCACCATTGTAGATGTAGCCCAGTCCCACACACACCCACACTCCCCACCATTGTAGATGTAGCTCAGTCCCACACACACCACACTCCCCACCATTGTAGATGTAGCCCAGTCCCACACACACACCCCCCCACCATTGTAGATGTAGCCCAGTCCCACACACACCACTCTCCCCACCATTGTAGATGTAGCCCAGTCCCACACACACCACACTCCCCACCATTTTAGATGTAGCCCAGTCCCACACACACCACACTCCCCACCATTGTAGATGTAGCCCAGTCCCACACACACACCCCCCACCATTGTAGATGTAGCCCAGTCCCACACACACCACACTCCCCACCATTGTAGATGTAGCCCAGTCCATCACACACACCACACTCCCCACCATTGTAGATGTAGCCCAGTCCCACACACACACCACACTCCCCACCACTGTAGATGTAGCCCAGTCCCACACACACCACACACTCCCCACCATTGTAGATGTAGCCCAGTCCCACACACACCACACTCCCCACCATTGTAGATGTAGCCCAGTCCCACACACACCACACTCCCCACCATTGTAGATGTAGCCCAGTCCCACACACACCACACCCCCCACCATTGTAGATGTAGCCCAGTCCCACACACACCACACTCCCCACCATTGTAGATGTAGCCCAGTCCCACACACACACACTCCCCACCATTGTAGATGTAGCCCAGTCCCACACACACCACACTCCCCACCATTGTAGATGTGGCCCAGTCCCACACACACCACACTCCCCACCATTGTAGATGTAGCCCAGTCCCCCACACACCACACTCCCCACCATTGTAGATGTAGCCCAGTCCATCACACACACCACACTCCCCACCATTGACTCCATCTACACTTCACGCTGCCTCGGTAAAGCAGCCGACATCATCAAAGACGTGTCCCTGTCCCACCCCGGTCATTCCTTCTTCTCCCTGCTCCCGTCCGGCAGAAGGTACAGAAGCTTGAAAGCGTGCACCACCAGACTCAGGAACAGCTTCTTCCCCTGTTATCAGGCTCGTGAACGGTCCTTCCATAATCTCAGCCGTAGCCCCGATCTTCCAACCTATCCCATCGTGGACCAGCACTTTTTTTAAATCTGCACTTTCTCCGCAACTGTAACGTTATGACATTATATTCCCTGTGGTATTTTCCATGGCCTGCTGTAGGTGTGTAGTTTATTGTACTGTGTACCGTGCGCCTTGACTGGAGAGCATGTGGACAAAGCATTTCCCTGTACCTCAGTACACGTGGCAATGAGCCAACACCAAGATCTCTCCAGTTGACACTTGTCCAGTCACAAGTGGATCTTCCACCATGATGTAAGGGTGACCTGCCTCTTCAACATTGCCCCAAACAGCAGCACCATCTCCTTGCCAGTCCACCCTTCAGAGTACAAAACCATGAGAGGAATAGATCGGGTAGATGCCCAGAGTAGGGGAATCGAGGACCAGAGGACACAGGTTCAAGGTGAAGGGGAAAAGATTTAACAGGAACCTGAGGGGCAACTTTTCCACACAGAAACATAGAAATTAGGTGCAGGAGTAGGCCATTCGGCCCTTCGAGCCTGCACCGCCATTCAATATGATCATGGCTGATCATCCAACTCAGTATCCCGTACCTGCCTTCTCTCCATACCCCCTGATTCTCTTAGCCACAAGGGCCACATCTAACTCCCTCTTAAATACAGCCAATGAACTGGCCTCAACTACATTCTGTGGCAGAGAGTTCCAGAGATTCACCACTCTCTGTGTGAAAAGAGGGTGGTGGGTGTTTGGAACGAGCTGCCGGAGGAGGTAGCTGAGGCTGGGACTATCCCAACGTTTAAGAAGCAGACAGGTACATGGATAGTGTTTAAGAGGGAACTGCAGATGCTGGAGTTACACAAAAAAGCTGGAGAAACTCAGCGGGTGCAGCAGCATCTATGGAGCGAAGGAAATAGGCAACGTTTCGGGCCGAAACCCTTCTTCAGACTGATCGGGGGCGGGGGTGGGTGGGGACAAGAAAGGGAAAAGGAGGAGGAGTCTGCATCCCGGGGGCATGAACATCGAATTCTCCCAATTTTGTTAGTCCTTGCTGTCTTGGAGCCTCCCATCCCCCAGCCTAGGTACATGGATAGGACAGGTTTGGAGGGATATGGG
Source organism: Leucoraja erinaceus (assembly GCF_028641065.1). NCBI lineage: Eukaryota > Metazoa > Chordata > Chondrichthyes > Rajiformes > Rajidae > Leucoraja > Leucoraja erinaceus. Next base: position 60,614 of record NW_026576270.1, read on the forward strand.
CCAAACGTGGGCAGGTGGGACTAGTGTAGTGTAGATGGGGCATGTTGGTCGGGGTGGGACTAGTGTAGACGGGGCATGTTGGTCGGGGTGGGACTAGTGTAGACGGGGCATGTTGGTCGGGGTGGGACTAGTGTAGACGGGGCATGTTGGTCGGGTGGGACTAGTGTAGATGGGGCATGTTGGTCGGGGTGGGACTAGTGTAGACGGGGCATGTTGGTCGGGGGGGACTAGTGTAGATGGGGCATGTTGGTCGGGGTGGGACTAGTGTAGACGGGGCATGTTGGTCGGGTAGTGGACGGGCTAGTGGTAGGGTGGGGCATGTAGTTGGTCGGGGTGGGACTAGTGTAGACGGGGCATGTTGGTCGGGGTGGGACTAGTGTAGATGGGGCATGTTGGTCGGGGTGGGACTAGTGTAGATGGGGCATGTTGGTCGGGGTGGGGACTAGTGTAGACGGGGCATGTTGGTCGTAACTGTATGGGACTAGTGTAGACGGGGGCATGTTGGTCGGGGTGGGACTAGTGTAGATGGGGCATGTTGGTCGGGGTGGGACTAGTGTAGATGGGGCATGTTGGTCGGGGTGGGACTAGTGTAGATGGGGTATGTTGGTCGGGGTGGGACTAGTGTAGACGGGGCATGTTGGTCGGGGTGGGACTAGTGTAGACGGGGCATGTTGGTCGCACTGTATCTCTCTCTCTCTGTCTGTCTCTGTGTCCCTCTACGTCTCTTTCTCGTGCTATCTGTGGGACTAGTGTAGATGGGGCATGTTGGTCGGGGTGGGACTAGTGTAGACGGGGCATGTTGGTCGGGGGTGGGACTAGTGTAGACGGGGCATGTTGGTCGGGGTGGGACTAGTGTAGACGGGGCATGTTGGTCGGGGTGGGACTAGTGTAGACGGGGCATGTTGGTCGGGGGTGGGACTAGTGTAGACGGGGCATGTTGGTCGGGGTGGGACTAGTGTAGACGGGGCATGTTGGTCGGGGTGGGACTAGTGTAGATGGGGCATGTTGGTCGGGGTGGGACTAGTGTAGATGGGGTATGTTGGTCGGGGTGGGACTAGTGTAGATGGGGCATGTTGGTCGGGGTGGGACTAGTGTAGACGGGGCATGTTGGTCGGAGTGGAACTAATGTAGATGGGGCATGTTGGTCGGGGTGGGACTAGTGTAGATGGGGCATGTTGGTCGGGGTGGGACTAGTGTAGACGGGGCATGTTGGTCGGGGTGGGACTAGTGTAGACGGGGCATGTTGGTCGGGGTGGGACTAGTGTAGACGGGGCACGTTAGTGGGGGGGGGACTAGTGGGGACGGGGCATGTTGGTCGGGGTGGGGACTAGTGTAGACCGGGGCATGTTGGTCGGGGTGGGACTAGTGTAGACGGGGCATGTTGGTCGGGGTGGGACTAGTGTAGACGGGGCATGTTGGTCGGGGGTGGGACTAGTGTAGATGGGGCATGTTTGGTCGGGTGGGACTAGTGTAGATGGGGCATGTTGGTCGGGGTGGGACTAGTGTAGATGGGGCATGTTGGTCGGGGTGGGACTAGTGTAGATGGGGCATGTTGGTCGGGGTGGGACTAGTGTAGATGGGGCATGTTGGTCGGGGTGGGACTAGTGTAGACGGGCATGTTGGTCGGGGTGGGACTAGTGTAGACGGGGCATGTTGGTCGGGGTGGGACTAGTGTAGATGGGGCATGTTGGTCGGGGTGGGACTAGTGTAGATGGGGCATGTTGGTCGGGTGGGACTAGTGTAGATGGGCATGTTGGTCGGGGTGGGGACTAGTGTAGATGGGGCATGTTGGTCGGGGGTGGGACTAGTGTAGATGGGGCATGTTGGTCGGGGTGGGACTAGTGTAGATGGGGCATGTTGGTCGGGGTGGGACTAGTGTAGATGGGGCATGTTGGTCGGGGTGGGACTAGTGTAGATGGGGCATGTTGGTCGGGGTGGGACTAGTGTAGATGGGGCATGTTGGTCGGGGTGGGACTAGTGTAGATGGGGCATGTTGGTCGGGGTGGGACTAGTGTAGATGGGGCATGGTGGTCGGGGTGGGACTAGTGGAGATGGGGCAGGTTGGTGGGGGTGGGACTAGTGTAGACGGGGCATGTTGGTCGGGGTGGGACTAGTGTAGACGGGGCATGTTGGTCGGGGTGGGACTAGTGTAGATGGGGCATGTTGGTCGGGGTGGGACTAGTGTAGACGGGGCATGTTGGTCGGGGTGGGACTAGTGTAGACGGGGCATGTTGGTCGGGGGTGGGACTAGTGTAGATGGGGCATGTTGGTCGGGGTGGGGACTAGTGTGTAGACGGGGCATGTTGGTCGGGGTGGGACTAGTGTAGATGGGGCATGTTGGTCGGGGTGGGACTAGTGTAGACGGGGGGCATGTTGGTCGGGGTGGGACTAGTGTAGATGGGACATGTTGGTTGGGGTGGGACTAGTGTAGACGGGGCATGTTGGTCGGGATGGGACTAGTGTAGATGGGGTATGTTGGTTGGGGTGGGTCTTGTCCAGATGGGCATGTTGGTCGGGGTGGGACTAGTGTAGATGGGGCATGTTGGTCGGGGTGGGACTAGTGTAGACGGGGCATGTTGGTCGGGGTGGGACTAGTGTAGACGGGGCATGTTGGTCGGGGTGGGACTAGTGTAGATGGGGCATGTTGGTCGGGGTGGGACTAGTGTAGATGGGGCATGTTGGTCGGGGTGGGACTAGTGTAGATGGGGCATGTTGGTCGGGGTGGGACTAGTGTAGACGGGGCATGTTGGTCGGGGGGGACTAGTGTAGACGGGGCATGTTGGTCGGGGGGTGGGACTAGTGTAGACGGGGGGCATGTTGGTCGGGGTGGGACTAGTGTAGACGGGGCATGTTGGTCGGGGGTGGGACTAGTGTAGACGGGCATGTTGGTCGGGGTGGGACTAGTGTAGATGGGGCATGTTGGTCGGGGTGGGACTAGTGTAGATGGGGCATGTTGGTCGGGGTGGGGGCTAGTGTAGGTTGGGACTAGTGTAGAGGCATGTTGGTCGGGGGGGTGGGACTAGTGTAGACGGGGGGGCATGTTGGTCGGGGTGGGACAAGTGTAGATGGGGCATGTGGGTCGGGGTGGGACTAGTGTAGATGGGGCATGTTGGTCGGGGTGGGACTAGTGTAGATGGGGCATGTTGGTCGGGGTGGGACTAGTGTAGATGGGGCATGTTGGTCGGGGTGGGACTAGTGTAGATGGGGCATGTTGGTTCGCGGTGGGTCTAGTGTAGATGGGGCATGTTGGTCGGGGTGGGACTAGTGTAGATGGGGCATGTTGGTCGGGGTGGGACTAGTGTAGATGGGGCATGTTGGTCGGGGTGGGACTAGTTATAGATGGGGCATGTTGGTCGGGGTGGGGACTAGTGTAGATGGGGCATGTTGGTCGGGGGTGGGTCGGGGTGGAACATGTTGGTCGGGTCGGGGTGGGACTAGTGTAGTTGGGGCATGTTGGTCGGGCTGGGAGTAGTAGTGTAGATGGGGCATGTTGGTCGGGGTGGGACTAGTGTAGATGGGGCATGTTGGTCGGGGTGGGACTAGTGTAGATGGGGCATGTTGGTCGGGTGGGACTAGTGTAGACGGGGCATGTTGGTCGGGGTGGGACTAGTGTAGATGGGGCTCGTAGGTCGGGGTGGGACTAGTGTAGATGGGGCATGTTGGTCGGGGTGGGACTAGTGTAGACGGGGCATGTTGGTCGGGGTGGGACTAGTGTAGACGGGGCATGTTGGTTGGGGGGGTGGGACTAGGGTAGATGGGGGCATGTTGGTCGGGGTGGGACTGGGACTAGTGTAGATGGGGCATGTTGGTCGGGGGGGAACTTGTGTAGATGGGGAATGTTGGCATGTTGGTCGGGGTGGGACTAGTGTAGACGGGGCATGTTGGTCGGGGTGGGACTAGTGTAGACGGGGGCATGTTGGTCGGGGTGGGACTAGTGTAGATGGGGCATGTTGGTCGGGGTGGGACTAGTGTAGATGGGGCATGTTGGTCGGGGTGGGACTAGTGTAGACGGGGCATGTTGGTCGGGGTGGGACTAGTGTAGACGGGGCATGTTGGTCGGGGTGGGACTAGTGTAGATGGGGCATGTTGGTCGGGGTGGGACTAGTGTAGATGGGGCATGTTGGTCGGGGGTGGGACTAGTGTAGATGGGGCATGTTGGTCGGGGTGGGACTAGTGTAGACGGGGCATGTTGGTCGGGGTGGGACTAGTGTAGATGGGGCATGTTGGTCGGGGTGGGACTAGTGTAGATGGGGCATGTTGGTCGGGGTGGGACTAGTGTAGATGGGGCATGTTGGTCGGGGTGGGACTAGTGTAGATGGGGCATGTTGGTCGGGGTGGGACTAGTGTAGATGGGGCATGTTGGTCGGGGTGGGACTAGTGTAGATGGGGCATGTTGGTCGGGGTGGGGACTAGTGTAGATGGGGCATGTTGGTCGGGGTGGGACTAGTGTAGATGGGGCATGTTGGTCGGGGTGGGACTAGTGTAGACGGGGCACGTTGGTCGGGGTGGGACTAGTGTAGATGGGGCATGTTGGTCGGGGTGGGACTAGTGTAGACGGGGCATGTTGGTCGGGGGTGGGACTAGTGTAGATGGGGCATGTTGGTCGGGGTGGGACTAGTGTAGATGGGGCATGTTGGTCGGGTGGGGATAGTTTAGATGGGGCATGTTGGTCGGGGTGGGGCTAGTGTAGATGGGGCATGTTGGTCGGGGTGGGACTAGTGTAGATGGGGCATGTTGGTCGGGGGGGGACTAGTGTAGATGGGGCATGTAGGTCGGGGTTGGACTAGTGTAGGTGGGGCTTGTTGTGCGGGGTGGGACGAGTGTAGAGGGTGCATGTTGTTCGGGGTGGGACGAGTGAAGAGGGGGCATGTTGGGCGGGGTGGGACTAGTGGAGATGGGGCATGTTGGTCGGGGTGGGACTAGTGTAGATGGGGCATGTTGGTCGGGGTGGGACTAGTGTAGATGGGGCATGTTGGTCGGGGTGGGCGTAGTGTAGATGGGGCGTGTTGGTCGGGGTGGGGGTAGTGTTGGTCGGGGTGGGACTAGTGTAGATGGGGCATGTTGGTCGGGGTGGGGTGGGACTAGTGTAGATGGGGCATGTTGGTCGGGGTGGGACTAGTGTAGATGGGGCATGTTGGTCGGGGTGGGACTAGTGTAGTGGGGCATGGGGTGTTGTTGGTCGGGGGTGGGACTAGTGTAGATGGGGCATGTTGGTCGGGTGGGAATAGTTTAGATGTGGCATGATGATCAGGGTTGGACTAGTGTTGATGGGGCATGTTGGTCAGGGTAGGACTAGTGTAGATCGGGCATGTTGGTCGGGGTAGGACTAGTGTAGATCGTGGGGCATGTTGGTCGGGGTGGGTCTAGTGTAGATGGGGCATGTTGGTCGGGGTGGGACTAGTGTTGATGGGGCATGTTGGTCGGGGTTGGGACTAGTTTAGATGGGGCATGTTGGTCGGGGTGGGAGTAGTGTAGATGGGGCATGTTGGTCGGGGGGTGGGACTAGTGTAGATGGGGCATGTTGGTCGGGTGGGACTAGTGTAGATGCGGCATGTTGGTCGGGATGGGACTAATGTAGATGCGACATGTTGGTCGGGGTGGGACTAGTGTAGATGGGGCATGTTGGTCGGGGTGGGGACTAGTGTATAGATAGGGGCATGTTGGTCGGGGTGGGACTAGTGTAGACGGGGGCATGTTGGTCGGGGTGGGACTAGTGTAGACGGGGCGTGGTGGTCGGGGTGGGGCTAGGGTGGGTGGGGCATGTTGGTCGGGGTGGGACTAGTGTAGGTGTGGGCTTGTTGGTCGGGGTGGGACTAGTGTAGATGGGGCATGTTGGTCGGGGTGGGACTAGTGTAGACGGGGCATGTTGGTCGGGGTGGGACTAGTGTAGATGGGGCATGTTGGTCGGGGTGGGACTAGTGTAGACGGGGCATGTTGGTCGGGGTGGGACTAGTGTAGATGGGGCATGTAGGGCCTGTTTCCACACTGTATCACTCGGTGACTAGTGTAGACGGGGCATGTTGGTCGGGGTGGGACTAGTGTAGACGGGGCATGTTGGTCGGGGTGGGACTAGTGTAGACGGGGCATGTTGGTCGGGGTGGGACTAGTGTAGACGGGGCATGTTGGTCGGGGTGGGACTAGTGTAGACGGGGCATGTTGGTCGGGGTGGGACTAGTGTAGACGGGGCATGTTGGTCGGGGTGGGACTAGTGTAGACGGGGCATGTTGGTCGGGGTGGGACTAGTGTAGACGGGGCATGTTGGTCGGGGTGGGACTAGTGTAGACGGGGCATGTTGGTCGGGGTGGGACTTGGACTAGTGTAGACGGGGCATGTTGGTCGGGGTGGGACTAGTGTAGATGGGGCATGTTGGTCGGGGGTGGGACTAGTGTAGATGGGGCAGGTTGGTCGGGGTGGGACTAGTGTAGATGGGGCATGTTGGTCGGGGTGGGACTAGTGTAGATGGGGCATGTTGGTCGGTGTGGGACTAGTGTAGATGGGGCATGTTGGTCGGGGTGGGACTAGTGTAGATGGGGCATGTTGGTCGGGGTGGGACTAGTGTAGATGGGGCATGTTGGTCGGGGTGGGACTAGTGTAGATGGGGCATGTTGGTCGGTGTGGGACTAGTGTAGACGGGGCATGATGGTCGGGGTGTGACTAGTGTAGATGGGGCATGTTGGTCGGGGTGGGACTAGTGTAGATGGGGCATGTTGGTCGGGGTGGGACTAGTGTAGATGGGGCATGTTTGGTCGGGGTGGGACTAGTGTAGATGGGGCATGTTGGTCGGGGTGGGACTAGTGTAGATGGGGCATGTGTTGGTCGGGGTGGAACTAGTGTAGATGGGGCATGTTGGTCGGGGTGGGACTAGTGTAGATGGGGCATGTTGGTCGGGGTGGGACTAGTGTAGATGGGGCATGTTGGTCGGGGTGGGACTAGTGTAGACGGGGCATGTTGGTCGGGGTGGGACTAGTGTAGACGGGGCATGTTGGTCGGGGTGGGATTAGGGTAGATGGGTCTTGTTGGTCGTGGTGGAAGAAGTGTGGACGGGGCATGTTGGCCAGTGTGGGCCTAGTGTAGATGGGGCTTGTTGGTGGCGGTGGGACTAGTGTAGATGGGGCATGTTGGTCAGGGTGGGCTGAAGGGCCTGTTTCCACGCTGTATCACTCTATGACTCTAACAACAAAAGCTTTTCACTGAACCACAGTCCACGTGACAATAAACTCCCATTGTGTTGGAGTGTTCCTGCTTTCTCTAGTAATTCACCCACGTAGATGAACCTGTGAGGTATGGCTGCCCAGCCTGCAGCTGTACGTTTTCTCTCTCTTTTTTAATTTTTAGTTAGTTGCGTTTTCTGTTCTGGAGCTCTAAGCTTTTTATGTGGGGTGGGGGGGGGAAGGGAGAAACTACTTTTCAAGGTCCCTACGTGGTCGGAGAGGCAGCTTTACTCCGAGCAACGTCTCGACCGATCCTCGCGGCCTACCAGCGGGGCCTGGAGCTGCGTTTCCTGTCGGGGACCGCCCAGAACCTCGGCTTCGGCGGCAGCGGCACAGCGCTGGAGCGCTATCACGGAGCGGGCGATGCTTTGCCCGGGTCGCCGTGCTGGAACTCCGGTGAGCTGAAGACCGCTGATGAAACATCGGTGAGCTGCGGTCTGTGGAGCGGCCAGCCGCGGGCGGTGGCGCTGGCTTTAACATCGGGAGCCAGGGATCTCTCGCTGAGATCACCAGTGGTGGAGCTCCATCCAGCGCGGCTGTCGGCTTCGGAAACCGCGGTCTCCAGTACAGAAGCGGCCGTTCCAGGTGTCCCAAGCCACTGGGAGGATTCTCCCGACACTGGAGCACCATCACCCGGCAAGAACGGCCTGGAACATCCAGCCTCAATAGGCCCGACTATGGGTGGACTGGGGATGGCGACTGGACTTTGTGCCTTCCCTCATAATGGGACCATTGTGGGGGGATGTTTTTATGTTTAGATTTCTTCGTTATTGTTATGTCTGTATTCTTTCTTTATGTGCTGCATTGGCAAGAAGCATTTCACTACACCTAGGTATATGCGACCAATAAAATAACCTTTGAACCTTATTATTCCATGCCATTTATAATCCACTACACATATATGCATGCCACCCACTACATGGTATTACAGTACTACACCATCTATTACGGCACGACACTAACGCTGACAGCCACGCCCAGCTGGAGATGCATGGCTGGCAGTTGGAATGTTCTGTAGTACTTATGGAATAAATACTAATGTTTCACCATGTGTGTTGTCGTGTGTGATTCACACAACATGGTGTCAGGAGTGGGATACGACCCCACGCCTACACGGGGTTTTGTACCGTGGGATTATGCTTCATCCTACTCACCAGACATTTCATGGACCTTTCAACCTGCTCTCATTATAGTCCTCAAGGGCCCTGTCTGATTTTCAGCTTCCTAGACCTTACAAAAGTTTATTTTTCTTTTTGATTAAATGTACACCTCTCATCAACCAAAGTTCCCTTACCTTCTGAAGAAGGGTCTCCACCCGAAACGTCATCCATTCCTTCCCTCCACAGATGCTGCCTGACCCGCTGAGTTACCCCAGCACTCTGTGAAACGTCACCTATCCATGTTCTCCACAGATGCTGCCTGACCCGCTGAGTTACTCCAGCACTCTGTGAAACGTCACCTATCCATGTTCTCCACAGATGCTGCCTGACCCGCTGAGTTATGGTGCAGCAGCATCTATGGAGCTAAGGAAATAGGCAACGTTTCGGGCCGAAACCCTTCTGGAAATAGGCAACGTTTCGGGCCGAAACCCTTTCGGGTTTCGGCCCGAAACGTTGCCTATTTCCTTAGCTCCATAGATGCTGCTGCACCCGCTGAGTTACTCCAGCACTCTGTGAAACGTCACCTATCCATGTTCCCCACAGATGCTGCCTGACCCGCTGAGTTACTCCAGCACTCTGTGAAACGTCACCTATCCATGTTCTCCACAGATGCTGCCTGACCCGCTGAGTTACTCCAGCACTCTGTGAAACGTCACCTATCCATGTTCTCCACAGATGCTGCCTGACCCGCTGAGTTACTCCAGCACTCTGTGAAACGTCACCTATCCATGTTCTCCACAGATGTTGTCTGACCCAGAGTTACTCCAGCACTCTGTGAAACGTCACCTAACCATGTTCTCCACAGATGCTGCCTGACCCGCTGAGTTACTCCAGCACTCTGTGAAACGTCACCTATCCATGTTCTCCACAGATGTTGTCTGACCCAGAGTTACTCCAGCACTCTGTGAAACGTCACCTAACCATGTTCTCCACAGATGCTGCCGAAACCAGAGTCTGAAGAAGGGTGCTGACCTAAAACATCACCTAGTCCTTTTCTCCAGAGATGCTCCGACCAGCAATCACCCCGCACACTAGTTTAGTTTAGTGATACAGCGTTGAAACAGGCCCTTCGGCCCACTCACTCCGTGCCAACCAGCGATCACCCCGCACACTAACACTATCCTAGGGATAATTACAATTTTTACCTAAGCCAATTGACGTCTTTGGAGCGTGGGAGGAAACCGGAGCACCCGGGGGAAACCCATGCGGTCACGGGGAGAACGTGCAAACTCCACACAGACAGCGCCCGTAGTCAGGATGGAACCCGGGTCCCTGGCGCTGTGAGGCAGCAGCTCAACCCGCTGCGCCACCGTGCCACTCTAAAGCGTGCAGAAGGAATGTTTGAGGTGAGCTTGATCCGCTGGCCATGGCCACACACACTGCAACTCGGCAGACTCCGAGAATCATCGAGAGGTTCAAACAAGAGCCAAAGCAAAATCCTTGCCCCTAATCTAGTCCTTCTCCCCTCGGTCCCCAGCTTTGCAAGTTATGATCGCTATTCCCAACAATGCTCCCCACAATATGATCGCTATTCCCACAATGCTCCCCACAATATGATCGCTATTCCCACAATGCTCCCCACTGAAGCTCAGTCATCCCGGCAGGGCCAAACTTTCCACTGTACCCCGCAACATTAAAGTCAAACTATGCCGAGCCTCCAGCATGTCCTGACTACGGCTGCCATTAATGCCTGGCACAGACCCCCCCCCCCCCTCTCTCTGGTCCACACACGCCCCGGGGAAGCAGAGACAGGGTGTGAGTGGCTCCGATGTACATTATTTTATTACCAATGGCTAGACATGTGTAAAATTCACGGTGCAATATACAGCGTCTCTATAAAACAGGTCTGTACACACACATGACAAAGTGCAAATTATCACTGACTCGGGGGGGTCAACGAACCCCCAAACATCCATCATTACAATCGTTAGTCAGTAAAAAGTCAGACACCCCACAATCACGGGTAACCTGCCCCCCCCGATCATGTACACAGCGCCATCCCACACGTGCAGTGGGACGGGGAGCGACAAGGAGCCCCCTCCCACCTCACCCGCCACGTACACCCACCACTGGGGTCAGGCCAGGGGGGTCAGAGGTCAGGCAGGGGTCAGAGGGCAGGGGGGCAGGGGTCAGGGTAGCATTTATTGCACTATCAGATGGGGGGAGAGCAAAGTAAGAAAAAATAAATCAATAAAAATCTCTGTAGCTGAGAAGGGGGGGGGGGGAGTTAGTGGGATGAGGGGGCGGGGGTAGAGGGATGAGGGGGTAGAGGACACTGGAGGGAGGGGGGGGGGATGGAGGAACTTTGTTCAGTCAATAGAAGTATAGTCTGTGAGAGCATTCTGTGTTGTGGTCGAAGAGGTTCTGGACGTACTAACGTGTTTGAAGGTAGACAAATCTCCAGGGCCTGATCAGATACATCTGAGGACATTGTGGGAAACTAGAGAGGAAATTGCGGGAGCCCTGGTTGAAATTTATGAGTCGTCCTTAAATACAGGAGAGGTGCCGGAAGACTGGAGGGTGGCAAATGTTGGGCCTCTATTCAAGAAGGGCTGCAGGGAAAATGCTGGGAACTATAGGCCAGTGAGATTAACATCTGTAGTTGGTAAGTTACTGGAGAGTATACTGAGGGATAGGATATACAGGCATTTAGATGGGCAAGGGCTGATTAGGGACAGTCAGCATGGTCTTGTACGAGGGAGGTCGTGTCTCACAAATCTGAATGAGTTTTTTGAAGACGTGACCAAAAAGGTTAATGAGGGCAGAGCTGTAGATGTTGTTTACATGGACTTCAGTAAAGCATTCGACAAGGTTCCGCATGGTAGGCTGCTCTGGAAGGTTAGATCGCATGGGATCCCAGGAGAGATAGCTGAATGGATAGAAAATTGGCTCCATGGAAGGAAGCAGAGGGTGATGGTGGAAGGTTGCTGCTCAGACTGGAGGCCTGTGGCTAGTGGTGTGCCTCAGGGTTCAGTGCTGGGCCCGTTACTGTTTGTCATCTACAGCAATGATTTGGATGAGAACATACAGGGCAAGATTAGCAAGTTTGCTGATGATACAGAAGTGGGTGGTTTTGCAGATAGTGAAGATGGTTGTGAACGATTGCAGCAGGATCTGGATCGATTGGCCAGGTGGGCGGAGAAATGGTTGATGGAATTTAATACAGAGAAGTGTGAGGTGTTGCATTTTGGGACGTCGAACAAGGGCAGGACCTACACAGTGAATGGTCGGCCTCTGGGTAGTGTTGTAGAACAGAGGGATCTAGGAGTACAGGTGCATGGTTCCTTGAAGGTGGAGTCGCAGATAGATAAGATGGTCCAAAAGGCTTTTGGCACTTTGGCCTTCATCAGTCAGCGCATTCAGCATGGAAGTTGGGAGGTCATGTTGCAGTTGTATAAGACGTTGGTGAGACCGCATTTAGAATATTGTGTTCAGTTCTGGGCACCGTGTTGTAGCAAAGATGTTGTCAAGCTGGAAAGGGTTCAGAGATGATTTACGAGGATGTTGCTAGGACTAGAGGGCGTGAGCTACAGGGAGAGGTTGAGTAGGCTGGGTCTCTATTCCATGGAGCGCAGGAGGATGAGGGGAGATCTTATAGTGGTGTATAAAATCATGAGAGGAATAGATCGGGTAGATGCACAGAGTCTCTTGCCCAGAGTAGGGGAATCGAGGACCAGAGGACATAGGTTCAAAGTGAAGGGGAAAGATTTAATAGGAATCTGAGGGGTAACTTTTCCACACAGAGGGTGGTGGGTGTATGGAACGAGCTGCCTGAGGAGGTAGTTGAGGCTGGGACCATCCCAACGTTTAAGAAACAGTTAGACAGGTACATGGATAGGACAGGTTTGGAGGGATATGGAGCAAACTTGGGCAGGTGGGACTAGTGTAGATGGGGCATGTTGGCCGGTGTGGGCAAGTTGGGCCGAAGGGCCTTGTTTCCGCGCTCTTTCTAAAAACTACAAAAAGGCAGTGAGCTGCTTGTCTCCGGGGTCAGGGGTCAGTGCCGTACGTCTCTGGGGTCAGGGGTCATGTGTCCCTGGGGCCAGGGGTCACTGGACTCCCCTCATCTCCAGTCTCCAGGTCCCGGCTCCGAGCTACAACTGGAAACAGAGGAAGTCCATTCAGTCAGCGATTCCCTGCTATCCCACCCTACCCCTACATAAAGACCGCAGCCAGGTACCGCATTGTGGACCACCCCCCTTCCTCCCCTCCCCCCCCATTACCCGGACTCCCCCACCACCCCTTGTATCTTCCCCCCCCCCCTTTCTCCCCTCCTCCCCCCCCCCCCCCCAGACTCTCCCCCCCCTCACCCCCTCCCTTCATACACTCCTGTTGGGTTCCCCTCCCCCCCCCCCCCCCATTACCTGGACTCCCCTGCCACCCAGGGGGGGTCTAGGGGTGAGAGAGACAACTGTGAGTCTCAGTCAGATCACCATGGAAACAACTCTCCTCAACTCCTGCAGATGCTCCAGAGACACCACTCATAGTCATGTGACAGCAGTAGAATTAGACCATTCGGCCCATCAAGTCTACTCCACCATTCAATCACGGCTGATCTATCTCTCCCTCCTAGCCCCATTCTCCTGCCTTCTCCCCATAACCCCCGACACCCGCACTAATCAACAATCTATCTATCTCTGCCTTAAAAATATCCACTGACTTGTGGCCTCCACAGCCGTCTGTGGCAAAGAATCCCACAGATTCACCACCCTCTGTCTAAAGAAATTCCTCCTCATCTCCTTCCTAAAGGAACGTCCTTTAATTCTGAGGCTGTGCCCTCTGGTCCTAGACTCTCCCACTAGTGGAAACATCCTCTCCACATCCACTCTATCCAGGCCTTTCACTATTGTCCCCTGAACCTTCTCTCCAGAGATGCTGCCTGACCCACTGAGTGACCCCAGTGGGGTGGTGGGGTCGGGGGTGATGGGGTCGGGGTGATGGGGTCGGGGGTGGTGGGGGGTCGGGGGTGGGGGGGTCGGGGGTGATGGGGTCGGGGGTGATGGGGTCGGGGTGATGGGGTCGGGGGTGGTGGGTCGGGGGTGATGGGGTCGGGGTGATGGGGTCGGCGGTGCTGGGGTCGGGGGTGATGGGGTCGGGGGTGATGGGGTCGGGGTGATGGTGGGGTGATGGGGTCGGGGTGATGGGGTCGGGGTGGTGGAGTCGGGGTGTGATGGGGTCGGGGGTGGGGGGTGATGGGTCAGAGTTAATAGGGGAGATGGGGTCGGGGTGATGGGGTCGGGGTGATGGGGTCGGGGGTGATGGGGTCAGAGTTAATAGGGGAGATGGGGTCGGGGGGGGGTCAGACTCACCCTGTGATGCCCCCGTACCCCCTGGGGGGCAGTGGGGTCTGGTCGGCTCCAGGGGGTCAGTCCCGCTGCTGCCCGTCAGTGGGGAGGACAGTGGGGAGGGGGGGGCCACGTCTGCCCCCCCCTCACTCCCCTCACTGCTGTCACTGCCGTGGCGATACCACACGTGACGAGACGGTGCTGCCTGGACCTGCTGGTGGTGGAGCTGGAGGGGGGGGGGGGGGGGGGGGGGGGAGAGAGAGAGAGAGAGAGTGCATCAGTGTGGGGCGGTTGGGCAGAGTCGCGGGCACTGGGTGAAGGGAAGACAAGATGAGGGGGGCAATGAGACAGGAGGGGTGAAGAGAGGTGGGGATAGTAGGGGTGGGGGGGGAGGGCCAGGGTGGGTGGGGTGTGTGGGACGAGGGGGGGGGGGGGGGAAGCACGGTGATGGTGCGGGTGAGGGGGGGGGGGGGGGGGGTGTGGTTGGGGGTGACCTGGTGCACAGAGTGGACAGGCTGACGTAGATGGGAGTCGGGGTACGGGGGGTGACGGCAGCGGGTGTTTGGGGGCGACGGAGGGGTGTGGAGAGGGGGTGAGGGAGTCGGGGTACGGGGGTGAGGGGGTCGGGGTACGGGGGTGAGGGGGTCGGGGTACGGGGGGTGACGGGCAGCTGGTGTTTTGGGGGGGACAGAGGGGCGTGGGGAGGGTGGAGGGAGTCGGGGTACGGGGGGGGTGATGGCAGCGGGTGTTCGGGGGGGACGGAGGGGCGTGGGGAGGGGGTGAGGGAGTCGGGGTACGGGGGTGACCTACCTCGTGCATGTACAGGGCGTGCAGGCTGACGTGGGTGGGGGGGGTCCCCAAGACCAGGCCACTGAGCAGTTGCCCCTCCCACACGCTGCTCCCTGAACTCAACGACCGACCCCCACCCCTGTGGACAGAGCACAGGGTCACAGGTCAAGGGCTCCAGCTGGGTCTGACACCAGCCCCTCCCCCACCCCTCCCCCGCTCCCAGTGCCCGCCCACAGGTTGAATGTCAGGGTATAATCTATAATGGCCAGACCTGTAACAGCATGGATGTCCAGAGGGATGTTGGGATCTACGTCCACAACCCCCTGGGTCGGGCAGCAACACACGTGGACAGAGCGGGCGTACGTTACGCTTGCCTCCATCGCTCGCTCGGTGGGTCGGGTCGTGGAGTACAAGAGTCAGGAAGTCACCATGCAGCTTTATAGGACAAGCTTGGGTCAGGCCACATTTGTAGTATTGCGTGCAGTTCTGGTCACCCCCATTACAGGAAGCATGTGGGGGCTTTGGAGACATTTGGTGCAGAGGAGGTTTACCAGAACGATGCCGGGATTAGAGGGTTTCAGCTACAGGGGGAGGTTGGACAGACTTGCATTGTTTTCTCTGCAACGTCAGAGGTTGAGGGGAGACCTGATAGACGTTTATAAAATGATGAGAGGCGTAGATAGGGTAGACAGTCACAACCTTTCCCCCAGGGTGGAGATGTCCAAGACTAGAGGGCGCAGCTTTAAGGTGAGAGGGGCAAAGTTTAAAGGAGATGTGTGGGGCAGGTTTTATTTACACAGAGGGTGGTGGGTGCCTGGAACGCGCTGCCAGGGGTGGGGGTGGAGGCAGATACGATCGTGGTGTTTAAGAGGCTTTTGGATCGGCACATGGATATGCAGGGAATGGAGGGATACGGATCACGTGCTGGCAGAGGGGAGTTGGTCTTGGCATCATGTACGGCACGGACATTGTGGGGCCGAAGGGCCTGTTCCTGTGCTGGACTGGTCTGGTCTGTGTTCACCCGAGCCTCAACCCAACCCTGACCAACGGTTCCCTAATTCCCAGGCCTTGTCTCCAACCTCACATGTCCCCTCCCCCCTCCAGACAATAGGTGCAGGAGTAGGCCATTCAGCCCTTCAAGCCAGCACCGCCATTCACTAGGATCATGGCTGATCATCCCCAATCCCCAAAGAAGATTGAGGGGGGGATCTTATAGAAACTTACAAAATTCTTAAGGGGTTAGACAGGCTAGAAGCAGGAAGATTGTTCCCGATGTTGGGGAAGTCCAGAACTAAGGGTCACACAGTTTAAGGATAAGAGGGAAATCTTTTAGGACCGAGATGAGAAAACCATTTTTCATACAGAGAGTGGTGAATCTGTGTAACTCTCTGCCACAGAAGGTAGTCCAGGCCAGTTCATTGGCTATATTTAAGAGGGAGTTAGATGTGGCCCTTGTGGCTAAAGGGATCAGGGGGTTTGGAGAGAAGGCAGGTACAGGATACTGAGTTGGATGATCAGCCATGATCATATTGAATGTTGCAGGCTCGAAGGGCCGAATGGCCTACTCCTGCACCTATTGTCTATGATTCTAACACAGGTGGGAAGTCCAGTGATGGTTGCGCCCCCCCCCGTATGGTGTGAGTACCTACCCTGGGGAGGGCACTGTAGCCTGGCCCTGGCCCTGACCCTGACCCTGGTCCTGGCTGCGGCCGTGGGTCTGCGGACTCTGGCCGTGTCCGTGGAGGGTGAAGGAGCGGAGTGAGGCCGCCGGCTCCATCTCGGTGTCCGTGTCGGGGGCGGCCAGAGGACTGACCACCAGGCTGTGGGGCTGAAACACAGGCTGACCATTAGACTCCCCTCCCCTGCCCCCCCCCCCCCCCCCCCCCCACCCCAGTGGCTCCTCCTTGTCCCAAGCTCCTGGGCCCCAGGGTGCTGACCCCTGCACCCCAGATTATCGCCACCCACAACCCAGCCCCCCCCCCTACAGATCCTCCCGCCCCCTCCTCCCTCACTTGTCCCGTTGCCCCCACCCACCCACCTTGTCCCTCCCCACGTGCCCCCTTGCAGCTCCCCCCTCTCCCCCCCCTCGCTACCCTGCCTGTGCAGGTGTACCACCTCGCCCCGTACTTGTGCCCCCTACCTGTGCTGGTGCCCCCCCCCCTCACCCCCTACCTGTGCTAGTGCCCCCCCCCCTCACCCCCTACCTGTGCTAGTGCCCCCCCCTCCCCCCCCCCCTCCCCCCCTACCTGTCCCCCCCTCACCCCCCCTACCTGTGCCAGTGGCCAGTGCCCCCCCACCCCCTACCTGTGCCAGTGCCCCCCCCACCCCCTACCTGTGCCAGTGCCCCCCCCACCCCCCCTACCTGTGCCAGTGCCCCCCCCCCCCCACCCCCCCTACCTGTGCCCCCCCCCTCACCCCCTACCTGTGCTAGTGCCCCCCCCCCCCCTCACCCCCTACCTGTGTAGTGCCCCCCCTCACCCCCTACCTGTGCTAGTGCCCCCCCTCACCCCCCTACCTGTGCTAGTGCCCCCCCCCTCACCCCCTACCTGTGCTAGTGCCCCCCCTCACCCCCTACCTGTGCTAGTGCCCCCCCCCTCACACCCCCTACCTGTGCCCCCCTACCACCCCCCCCCTACCTGTGCTAGTGCCCCCCCCTCACCCCCTACCTGTGCTAGTGCCCCCCCCTCACCCCCCCTGTGCTAGTGCCCCCCCCCCTGCCCCCCTACCTGTGCCCCCCCTCACCCCCCTACCTGTGCCCCCCCCCTCCCCCCTACCTGTGCTAGTGCCCCCCCTCACCCCCCCCTACTACCTGTCCCCCCCCAACCCCCCCCCACCCCCCTACCTGTGCTAGTGCCCCCCCTCACCCCCTACCTGTCCCCCCCCTCACCCCCCCTACCTGTCCCCCCCCTCACCCCCCTACCTGTGTCCCCCCCTGTCCCCCCCCACCCCCTACCTGTGCTAGTGCCCCCCCTCACCCCCTACCTGTGCCCCCCCGCCACCCTAGTGCTAGTGCCCCCCCCCACCCCCCTACCTGTGCTAGTGCCCCCCCCTCACCCCCTACCTGTGCTAGTGCCCCCCCCTCACCCCCCCTACCTGTCCCCCCCCACCCCCTACCTGTGTAGTGCCCCCCCCCCCCCTCACCCCCCTACCTGTGCTAGTGCCCCCCCCCCTCACCCCCTACCTGTGTGAGTGCCCCCCCTCACCCCCTACCTGTGCTAGTGCCCCCCCCCACCCCTACCTGTGCTAGTGCCCCCCCCCACCCCCCTACCTGTGCTAGTGCCCCCCCCACCCCCTACCTGTGCTAGTGCCCCCCCCTCACCCCCTACCTGTGCTAGTGCCCCCCCCCACACCCCCCTACCTGTGTGAGTGCCCCCCCTCACCCCCTACCTGTGCTAGTGCCCCCCCCTCACCCCCCTACCTGCCCCCCCCCACCCCCCCTACCTGTGTGAGTGCCCCCCCCTCACCCCCTACCTGTGCTAGTGCCCCCCCCCCCCCCCTACCTGTGCCCCCCCCACACCCCTACCTGTGCCCCCTACCTGTGCTAGTGCCCCCCCCCTCACACCCTACCTGTGCTAGTGCCCCCCCCTTACCCCCTACCTGTGCTAGTGCCCCCCCTCACCCCCTACCTGTGCTAGTGCCCCCCCCCTCACCCCCTACCTGTGCTAGTGCCCCCCCTCACCCCCTACCTGTGCTAGTGCCCCCCCCACCCCCTACCTGTGCTAGTGCCCCCCCCTCACCCCCCCACCTGTGCTAGTGCCCCCCCCCCTCACCCTCTACCTGTGCTAGTGCCCCCCCTGCCTGTGCTGGTGCCCCCCCTCACCCCCCCCTCCTGTGCTAGTGCCCCCCCCCTCACCCCCCCTACCTGTGTTAGTGCCCCCCCCCTCACCCTCCCTGTGCTAGTGCCCCCCCTGCCTGTGCTGGTGCCCCCCCCCACCCCTACCTGTGCTAGTGCCCCCCCCCCTCACCCCCCTACCCTGTGCTGGTGCCCCCCCCCTCACCCCCTACCTGTGCTAGTGCCCCCCCCCCCCCACCCCCCCACCTGTGTGAGTGCCCCCCCCCTCACCCCCCCTACCTGTGCGAGTGCCCCCCCCGGGCTGGGCGTGAGCCACCCTGTCCATTAGCTGATGGATGAGCTGTGAGCTGTGAGGGGGGGGCAGCCAGTGAGGGTTACTGAGGGCAAACTGCACCAGAGACAGCTCCGTCTTGCCCCCCTCCGCCTGCTGGTAGGCCGAGGCTTGGGATACCCCCGTGGGGGGCCACTGTGGGGGCAACACAGGGGGGGGGGTCAGGGGTCACTCACCGTATGCTGGCTGTGCTATCGTGTTGCTGGGCGCGGTTAGGGGGTGAGGGGTCACTCATGGCTGGTGTCAGAGTGTTGGGGTTCAGAGTGCGTGGGTCAGGGGGCATCACGTGATGGGAGTAGAATTAGGCCATTCGGCCCATCAAGTCTACTCTGTCATTTCTCCCTTCCAACACCATTCTCCTGCCTTCCCCCCATAATCCCTGACACCCGTACTAATCAACAATCTATCTATGGTACACAAAAATGCTGGAGAAACTCAGCGGGTGCAGCAGCATCTATGGAGCCTCCCGGTGGCTCAGCACTTCAACTCCCCCTCCCATTCCCAATCCGACCTCTCTGCCCTGGGTCTCCTCCATTGCTAGAGTGAGCTACACCGGAAATTGGAGGAACAGCACCTCATAATCCGCCTGGGTTGCTTGCGTCCGGATGGCATGAACGTTGAATTCTCCCAGTTTTGCTAGCCCTTGCTGTCTCATCCCCTTCCTTAACCCTCGAGCTGTCTCCTCCCATCCCCCCGCCCTCGGGCTCCTCCTCCTCCCTTTTTCCTTCCTTCTCCCCCCCACCTCCCATCAGTCTGAAGAAGGGTTTCGGCCCGAAACGTTGCCTATTTCCTTCGCTCCATAGATGCTGCTGCACCCGCTGAGTTTCTACAGCATTTTTGTGTACCTTCGATCTTCCAGCGTCTGCAGTTCCTTCTTGAACACAACAATCTATCTATCTCTGCCTTAAATATATCCATTGACTTGTGGCCTCCACAGCCGTCTGTGGCAAAGAATTCCACAGATTCACCACCCTCTGACTAATGAAATTCCTCCTCATCTCCTTCCTAAAGGAACGTCCTTTAATTCTGAGTCTGTGCCCTCTGGTCCTAGACTCTCCCACTAGTGGAAACATCCTCTCCTCATCCACTCTATCCAGGCCTTTCACTATTCTGTAAGTTTCAATGAGGTCCCCCCTCATCCTTCTAAACTCCAGCGAGTACAGGCCCAGCGCCGACAAACGCTCATCGTATGTTAACCCACTCGTTCCTGGGATCGTTCTTGTAAACCCCCTCTGGACCCTCTCCCAGAGCCGGCACATCCTTCCTCGGATAATGTGCACAAAACTGCTCACAATATTCCAAATGCAGCCTGACCAGAGCCTTATAGAGCCTCAGCGTTACATCCCTGTTTTTGTATACAAGCCCTCGTGAAATAAATGCTAACATTGCGTTTGCCACATTTACTACTGATTCGACTGCAGATTAACGTGTTGGGAATCCTGCACCAGCTCCCAAGTCCCTTTGTATCTCCGATTTCTGGGTTCTCTTCCCATTTAGAAAATAGTCTAGGCCTTTATTCCTGCGACCAAAATGCACGACTTCACACTTTGCTATGCTATATTCCATCTGCCACTCTCCCAACCTGTCCAGGTCCTTCTGCAGAGTCCCTGCTTTCTCTACACTACCTGCCCCTCCACCTATCTTCGTATCATCCGCAAACTTGGCCACAAAGCCTTCAATCCCCCCCCCCGTCCAAATCATTAATATACAACGTGAAGAGTAGCGGCCCCAGCACCGAGCCCTGCGGAACTCCACTAGTCACTGGCAGCCAACCAGAAAAAGCCCCCTTTATTGCCACTCTTTGTCTCCTGCCATCCAGACAACCTGCTATCCACGCTAGTATCTGACCTTTGATACCGTGGGCTCTCATCTTCCTTAGCAGCCTCACGTGTGGCACCTTATCAAAGGCTTTCTGTAAAACGAAGTAAACAATATCTACTGACTCCGCTGTCTGCTATTTACTTCAAAGAATTCCTGCAAATTTGTCAAGAAAAATCCTCCTCTTCAAAAAACCACGCTGACTTCTGCCTAGTTTATTGTGAACTCCGTAACCTCATCCTTTATAATGGGGTCAAATCTAACCATCCACCGGTCAGACTAACCGGCCTGTAGTTCCCACTGTTCTGCCTCACTCCCTTCTTGTGTAGTGGCGTAATATTGGCAAGTTTCCAATCATCTGGGACCTCTCCTGTCTCTAGTGGTTCTTGAAACATCACCATCAATGCCTCCACAATCTCTACAGCCACCTCTTCCACAACCCTAGGGTGCAGTCCATCTGGTCCAGGTGACTTATCCACCTTCAGCCCTTTCAGTTTCCCAACCACCTTGTCCCTGGTAATGGCCACTCCACTAACGTCCACCCCCTGACTCTCTGGCAGTTCAGGCACGTTGCTGGTGTCTTCGGGGGGGTGAGAGTGCGGGGGTGAGAGAGTGCGGGCGGGGTGTGAGGGGCGGGGGTGAGAGTGCGGGGGGAGAGGCGGGGGTGCGGGGGTGAGAGTGCGGGGGTGAGAGTGCGGGGGTGAGGTGCGGGGGTGAGAGTGCGGGGTGAGAGGGCGGGGGTGAGGAGGGCGGGGGGTGAGGGGGCGGGGGGTGAGAGGGTGGGGGTGAGGGGGTGGAGGGTGGGGGGCGGGGGTGTGGGGGGCGGGGGTGAGGGTGGCGGGGGTGTGAGGGGGGGGGGCGGGGGGTGGGGGGCGGGGGTGAGGGGGCGGGGGGTGAGAGTGCGGGGGTGAGGGTGCGGTGAGGGGGCGGGGGTGAGAGTGCGGGGTGAGAGGGCGGCGGGGTGAGAGTGCGGGGGTGAGAGGGCGGGGGGGGAGAGTGAGAGGGCGGGGGGGAGAGGGGGGGGGTGAGAGGGCGGGGGGTGAGGGGGGCGGGGGGGTGAGAGGGCGGGTGAGAGTGCCGGGGGGTGAGAGCGGGGGGGTGGAGAGTGCGGGGGTGAGAGTGCGGGGGGTGGAGAGTGCGGGGGTGAGAGGGGGGGGTGAGTGCGGGGGTGAGGGGGGGGTCGGGGGTGAGGGGGCGGGGGTGAGGGGGCGGGGGTGGGTGAGAGTGCGGGGGTGAGAGTGCGGGGGGGGGGTCACTCACGGCGGGGGTGCCCGTGCCGGACGGACGTCCATTCTGGGCGAAGGAGCAGGTGTCGCCGACGCCAACCACCTCCACCGTGAAGTTTGCGGAAAAAAAGTCAATGATCTCCAGCGAGCGGCGGCGCAGAGCAGACAGAAGATGAGAACCAGCGGCGTGAGGAGGGGGCTCAGCAACTCCTTCCACAATACACACCTGGGGGTACAGGGGGGGGGGGGGTGACAGTTAGTATCCGCCTCATCTCATCCCCCACCCCCCGTCACCCCCCCTCCTCAACCCCAACCCTGCTCATCCCCCACCTTCCCTCCTCATCCCCCCCCTGCTCATCCCCCACCCTTCTCACCCCCCCCCCCCACTCCTCCTTTCCCGCCAACCAGGGGGGGGGGGGGACAATCAGCCTGACGGGTGCACACGTGCCCTGCGTCACACTCCATGGTACACAGCACGGTCACGCGTGTGCTGGGACTGTGTATGTTGAGTCCGGTGGCGATCTCCGGATGGCGTGTACCCGGAGATCGTGGCAACATGGAGCTGGAACTGACCAGGCCGCACGGACACACGCGTGTACTGCCCACATCACGCACATGCCGGGCTTTACCTTGCACTAAACGTCATTCCCTTTATCCTGTATCTGTACACTGTGGACGGCTCAATTGTAATCATGTATTGTCTTTCCGCTGACTGGTTAGCACGCAACAGAAGCTTTTCACTGTACCTCAGTACACGGGACAATAAACTGAACTAACTTGCAGACATACATGAACAGAACACACGTGTCCATGGATGGAGCTGCATGTGCAGAGACGGGGCCAGGTTAAGCACACGCATGTGGCGGTTACTCACGGCCTTGTACTGGAAGAGCTGAGCGAACTGGTCACGTGTCTCGTAGCGGTGGGCATTGCCCTGCCAGTGGTCAGGCATGTAGTGGACGTGGGTCAACACCAGCTGCAGCAGTTGCTCCGGACACCGCCACACGTGCTGGTCCGGGATGAAGCACCTGGGGAGGGAGGGGGGCTGTGAACAGGGGCAAGAGCACAACACCACCCCCCCCCCCGCCTTCAACACCGGCCCTCCCCACAATATCGCCCCTCCCACAGTGCAGCACTGGCATCGGTGCTGCATGTGAGGTGTCATGGTGTTTCATGCAATGTGCTGCATGCAATACTCTGCTGGGGCACTGCATGCGCTGCGCTACTTGCTGCTGCATGTGTTGTGCTGCGTGTGTTGTGCTGCGTGTGCTGTGTTACAGTGCTGCAGATGTTGCTCTGCACAGGTGCTGCGTGTGTTGCGCTACTGCGCTGCAGATGCTGCATGTGTTGTGCTGCGTGTGTTGCGCTACTGCGCTGCAGGAGCTGCATGTGTTGTGCTGCATGTGTTGTGCTGCGTGTGTTGTGCTGCGTGTGTTGTGCTACTGCGCTGCGTGTGTTGTGCTGCAGGTGTTGCTCTGCACGGGTGCTGCATGTGTTGCGCTGCGCTACTGCGCTGCAGGTGACGCTGTACACGGGCGCTGCGTGTGTTGTGCTGCAGGTGTTGCTCTGCACGGGTGCTGCATGCGCTGCGCTACTGCGCTGCCTGACCTGCAGACGGTGACGGCCAGTCCCAGCAGGGTCCCTGCGGTCAGCACGTGTTCCACAGCCAGGACGTCCTCGTCGTACACGGTGAGGGCGATGAGCACGGCCAGGATGGAGCCGGCGAAGAATGCAAGGTTGCGGGCGATGACTGCGGCCAGTGGCGAGGGGAAGCCGTCCATGTACTTGGTGGCGGGCTTGTAACCCTGGCTGAGCCGGGCCTGCAGCTGGTGGTCAAGCTCGTTGAAGTGCCGCAGGTAGGAGCGGCCGTACAGTGACCAGCAGCGTAGCCCCAGGCTGCCCGGCTGCCGTTTCAACACCTCGCCGTAGCTGAAGAATGCGTAGAGGATCTGCCAGACCAACACCAGCGGGCAGAGCAGCAGGTTGGCCAGTCCCACCCACAGAATACGTTGCCGCAGCTTCTGTGCCAGCTGGTGCCGCCCGGCTGCCCGCTTGTACTCCGCCTTCAGGCTCCACTGGTTGAGGAAGAGAGAGCCAGGGCCCCACAGGAAGATCAGCTCGTAGTTGTAACGAAGACCACGGCTCAGGAATACCACCTCCCCCAGCAGCGGCAGCTGGAAGCGCACTGGCAGCAGCGACTTGTTCAACATGGCCACCATGTAATTGGTGAAACGCAGGATCCGGTGAGAAATGTCCAGCTCTGTCAGCTCACGCTTGTGGATGCACATCAGCTGCTCCCGCTGCACCTGCAGCATGCGCGCCTGCACCTCCTGCCAACTGCGGTAGGGCAGCTCCGCCTGCAAAACACACACGTGGCATTACTGGGGGACATGCATGGTGCCAGCCCGCAACACACACACACACACACACGCATGCACCATCAGGCTGCACCACACGTACACACTGGGGGACATGCACGGTGCCAGCCCGCAACACACACACACACACACACGCATGCACCATCAGGCTGCACCACACGTACACACTGGGGGACATGCACGGTGCCAGCCCGCAACACGCACACACACACACGCACGTGGCCTTACTGGGGGACGCACGGTGCCAGGCCGCAACACACACACGCACACGCATGCTCCATCAGGCTGCACCACACACACACACGCAGCTCCGCCTTCAACACACGCACACGCGGCCCTTACTTGGGGACACGCACGGGTGCCAGCCCACAACATGCGCACACACACACGCATGCTCGAGGGGGGTGAGGGGTCAGGAGGGTCGGGGGGTCGGGGTCGGGGGTTGTCGGGGGTCGGGGGGTCGGGAGGGTCGGGGATCAGGGAGGGTCGGGGGGGGTCGGGGGGGGGGGGGGCTGCCTTCGGGAGGGTCGGGGGGGGGGGGTGGGGGTCGGGGATCAGGAGGGTCGGGGGTGGGGGTCGGGGGGGTGAGGGGTCAGGAGGGTCGGGGGGTCGGGGTGAGGTGGGGGGGGGGGGGGTCGGGAGGTGGGGGGATCAGGAGGGTCGGGGGTGGGGGGGTCAGGAGGGTCGGGGGGGTGGGGGGGTCGGGGGGGGGTGAGGGGGGGGGGTGGGGGTCAGGGGGGGTGGGGGGTCACAGGGTCGGGGGGTGGGGGGGGGGGGGGGTCGGGGGGGTGGCTGTCGGCGCGGGGGCGCGGGGGGTGCGGGGCGGCGGGCGGGGGGTCGGGGGGGGGGGGGGTCGGGGGGGTCGGGGGGTCGGGGTCAACATGGGGGGGGGGGGGTGGGGGGGGGGGGGTGAGGGGTCGGGGGGGTGGGGCATCCACCCACCATGGCTGATGTTCAGGGCGTTGCGGTAGAATGCTCGGATCTCCCAGTAGCAGCACACGTTGTAGATGAACTTGATGAGCCGGTGGAGCCAGAACACGGCGGCCGTGAGCAGAACCGTCACCATCAGCGGGCTGTCCCTGATCCTGCAGCACACGCAACACGTCACAGCACACACAGGGAACACGGAAACGTCAGGGGATCATGGGAACAGACAGAATACACGGGTGCATCACGGGAACACATTAACGATACCGGGAGTTGCTCTGCTTGTTTACCTGGCTGTACAGGTGTGTGTGGGGGCAGGGATGGGACGTTGCCTTACCTGGCTGTACAGGTGTGTGTGGGAGCAGGGATGGGACGTTGCCTTACCTGGCTGTACAGGTGTGTGTGGGCATGGATGGGGGGTTACCTTACCTGGCTGTACAGGTGTGTGTGGGCAGGAGGGCATCGGGCAGGGTGACCTTGACCACCTGCTGCCCCGGCTCCACGCCGCCCGGCACCTTGTTGGCAAACAGGATGTCGTAATCAACGCAGTTGAAGAGGAACGTGGTGAAGGTGACGACAAACACTAGCTGCCTGCAGGAGAGAGAGAGACAGAGAGGTGAGGAGCCATTTATTACTCTGGGCAGGTGAACGCAAGCTCCCCGCAGCTCCACACTGCACCCACACAGCACCGCACGGTGGCGCAGCGGGTAGAGGGGGGTCAGGGTGGGGGGGGGGGGTGTGTCAGGGTGGGGGGGGGGGTGTCAGGGTGGGGGGGGGGTGTGTCAGGGTGGGGGGGGGTGTCAGGGTGGGGGGGGGGTGTCAGGGTGGGGGGGGGGTGTCAGGGTGGGGGGGTGTCAGTGGTGGGGGGGGGGGTGTCAGGGTGGGAGGGGTGTCAGGGTGGGGGGGGGGGGGGGTGTCAGGGTGGGGGGGGTGTCAGGGTGGGGGGGGGTGTCAGGGTGGGGGGGGGGTGTCAGGGTGTGGGGGGTGTCAGGGGGGGGTGTCAGGGTGGGGGGGGGGGTCAGGGTCAGTGTGGGGGGTGGGGGGGGTCAGTCAGGGTGGGGGGGGGTCAGGGTGGGGGGGGGGGGGGGGTCAGGGGGGGTGTGTCAGGGTGGGGGGGGGGTGTGGGGGGGGTGTCAGGGGTGGGGGGGGTGTCAGGGTGCGGGGGGGGGTCGGAGATGGGCCACTTGTGGTGTATCTAACACTGTGATGGGCCTTGCGGGGTTGGGACGGGGACGTGCGTGCGTGCGTGCGTGCGGGTGGACGGTCACGGCGGTGAATGGAGTAAACGGCAACACTTACACCAACTCAAACATCTCGCTCAGCAACATGCAGAGAAAGCCCCGCTTCTGGTGCAGCTGGTAGATGTAGGCAGCGTTAAGGAGCAGTCGTCACCCACACTGAACACGCACACACGTGGACTCACGCACACGTGGACTCACACACATGTCAAACACAAATCAAACAACAACACGCACGCACACCAACACACACACACACACACATATCACAACATCAGTACCAGCCCACCCACCCACCCACCCTCTCCATCTACACTTCATGCTGCCTCGGGAAGGCAGCTGACAGAATGACAGACGTGTCCCTGTCCCACCCCGCTCATTCCTTCTTCTCCGCGCTCCCATCCGGCAGAAGGTACAGAAGCTTGAAAGCGCACACCACCAGACTCAGGAACAGCTTCTTCCCCTGTTATCAGGCTTCTGAACGGTCTTTCCATAAGCTAGGGTACTGTCCGATTCACCTCCACCCCATTGCGGACATTAGACTTTGTCTGTGGAACTGATGCTGATGCTACAATGCTGAGACTATATCCTGCACTCTGTATCTTCCCCATTGCTCTACCTGTTAGACTGGAGTTTGGCGATTGTATTTATGTATGGCTTCCAAACCAACCTCCCTTCCATCGCCTCCATCTATACCTCACGCTGCCTCGGCAAGGCCAGCAGCCCAGACCATCACCATCGAGAGTCTGAGCTACAGGGAGAGGTTGAGTATTCTGGGTCTCTACTTATCGGAGCGCAGGAGGATGAGCGGAGATCTTATAGACGTGTACAAAATCGTGATTTTATTCTGGGGAACAAGGAAATGGCAGATGAGTTGAACAGGTACTTTGGATCTGTCTTCACTAAGGAGGACACAAACAATCTTCCTGATGTACTAGTGGCCAGAGGATCTGGGGTGACGGAGGAACTGAAGGAAATCCACATTAGGCAGGAAATGGTGTTGGATAGACTGATGGGACTGAAGGCTGATAAATCCCCAGGGCCTGATGGTCTGCATCCCAGGGTACTTAAGGAAGTGGCTCTAGAAATCGTGGATGCATTGGTGATAATTTTCCAATGTTCTATAGACTCAGGATCAGTTCCTGTGGATTGGAGGGTAGCTAATGTTATCCCACTTTTTAAGAAAGGCGGGAGAGAGAAAACAGGGAATTATAGACCAGTTAGCCTGACATCGGTGGTGGGGAAGATGCTGGAGTCAATTATAAAAGATGAAATAGCGGCACATTTGGATAGCAGTAACAGGATCGGTCCGAGTCAGCATGGATTTACGAAGGGGAAATCATGCTTGACTAATCTTCTGGAATTTTTTGAGGATGTAACTAGGAAAATGGACAAGGGAGAGCCAGTGGATGTAGTGTACCTGGACTTTCAGAAAGCATTTGATAAGGTCCCACATAGGAGATTAGTGGGCAAAATTAGAGCACATGGTATTGGGGGTTAGTGCTGACATGGATAGAAAAGTGGTTGGCAGACAGGAAACAAAGAGTAGGGATTAACGGGTCCCTTTCAGAATGGCAGGCAGTGACTAGTGGGGTACCGCAAGGCTCGGTGCTGGGACCGCAGCTATTTACAATATACATTAATGATTTAGATGGAGGAATTCAAAGTAACATTAGCAAATTTGCAGATGACACAAAGCTGGGTGGCAGTGTGAACTGTGAGGAGGAGGCTATGAGAATACAGGGTGACTTGGACAGGTTGGGTGAGTGGGCAGATGCATGGCAGATGAATTTTAATGTGGATAAATGTGAGGTTATCCACTTTGGTAGCAAAAACAGGAAGGCCGATTATTATCTAAATGGCATCAAGTTGGGAAAAGGGGAAGTACAACGGGATCTGGGGGGTCCTTGTACATCAGTCTATGAAAGTAAGCATGTGGGTACAGCAGACAGTGAAGAAAGCGAATGTTCCCGATGTTGGGGGAGTCCAGAACCAGGAGCCACAGTTTAAGAATAAGGGGTAGGCCATTTAGAACGGAGACGAGGAAACACTTTTTCACGCAGTTGTGAATTTGTGGAATTCTCTGCCTCAGGAGGCAGTGGAGGCTGATTCTCTGAATGCTTTCAGGAGTTCAGGGCCTGTCCAACTTAAGTGATTTTTTCGGCGACTGTCACAGTCGTAGCAGGTCGCCCAAAAAGTGGCGACTGGAGCCCCCCTCCCTACACGACAATGTCTACGACAGCCTACCACCTAGTCGACGGCAAGCTGCCGACAACCGGCGACTCATTAGGATGTCAACCTACGAAACCGGTCAACCTACATCCACCCGCAACAAGCTACGACCCCTGTCGGCAACAACTGAAGACAATTCAGTCGCCGGCACCTGTCGCCGGTACCTGTCACCAATGGAATTCACCGAAGTCAGCACCTGGCCTGTGACAACCTGTGTCACCTGGCGACAACCTACCACAGCACCCACGACAGGAGAAGACAAGCCCAGTCGCTGAAAAGTCACTCATTCCTTCTCTCCACAGATGCTGCCTGTCCCACTGAGTGACTCCAGCATTTTGTGTCTATCTTCAGTGTCAACCAGCATCTGCAGTTCCTTCCTACACACAGACCCACACAACGGGGACAGGCAGCTTCCTTGCTGTCAGTGGAAGCACCACCGTGGGTCGGATATTCTGGTGAAGAACAAGTCCAGGTTTTCAATGTGGTGCCAGGGAGCTGTAGGGGTGAGAGCGGGAGAGAGGTGAGAAACAGCTTGGATCAGAGAGCACACAAGACAAGAGAAGGCATGCTACAAGGAGAGGCTGGATAGGAGTGAAGGGCCGGGGTGCCCGTTTCCTCACTGTACCACTCTAAGTGTCGGAGACTGAAGGTGGAGGTGGATAAAACTACGGGGACTGGATAGCATGCAACAAAAGCTTTTCCCTGTACCTCGGTACACGTGACAATAGGCTGAACTGATAACGTGAATGAGGGGGGCTTCGATGGCCCTGGCACGGGGGCTTTGATCACCCCGACTGCAGATGTTTCGACTGCCCCGACCGCGGGAGAAGAAATAGCAACCAGATGGAATCTTATTGCCTTCCATCGCAGTGAGGAACGTGGAATCCACTGTGGTGGATGTTTACGTTCACTGTGATGTGGGTGTGTGTCTTGTTGCTGTTCACTGACTATGGCTGTACAGTAACTCACGCTTCACTGTACCGTAACTGGTGCATGTGACAATAAACTGACCCTGAAGGGTCACAGCCGGTTTACAGCCCAGAACTGGAGGCCGTAGGTCGAAGGGGACAGGGTAAAAGAGGTGTGACAATTCCCCTCCAGGGGGTGGTGCGTGTGTGGGGTGGGGACAATGACAACACCCACACACTGTGACACACAGGGTGAGTGGGCTGTGGGCACCGTGGTGGCCAGAGGGCTGTGTCCGTGCTGGATGTGACCGGGGGTGAAGGGTCGCCAGGGTTTGATTGTCGTGTGGGCTGAGTGCCAGCGGGACTCGCTCACATGGAGGGTGGGGGGAAATGTGGGTGGACGGGGGGGGGGGGGGGGGGGGGGGGGGGGGGGGGGGTGGGGGGAGGGTGGGTGTATACAGGTGAGAGTATACAGTGTGGTGTGTGGCGGT
Source organism: Leucoraja erinaceus (assembly GCF_028641065.1). Classification (NCBI taxonomy): domain Eukaryota; kingdom Metazoa; phylum Chordata; class Chondrichthyes; order Rajiformes; family Rajidae; genus Leucoraja; species Leucoraja erinaceus. The sequence goes on from NW_026576270.1 coordinate 90,401, forward strand.
ACAGGTGGGAGGGTGTACAGGTGTGGGGTGTGTACAGGTATGTGTATAAGTGTGGAGTGTGTACAGGTGTGTGTACAGGTGGGGTGTGTACAGGTGGAGTGTGTACAGGTGTGTGTACAGGTGGGGTGTGTACAGGTGGGGGTGTGTACAGGTGGGGTGTGTACAGGTGGGGTGTGTACAGGTGTGTGTACAGGTGGGGTGTGTACAGGTGTGTACAAGTGTGGAGGGTGTAAACATAGAAACATAGAAATTAGGTGCAGGAGTAGAGGCCATTCGACCCTTCGAGCCTGCACCATTCGCCATTCAATATGATCATGGCTGATCATCCAATGCAGTATCCCGTACCTGCCTTCTCTCCATACCCCCTGATCCCCTTAGCCACAAGGGCCACATCTAACTCCCTCTTAAATATAGCCAATGAACTGGCCTCAACTACCCTCTGCGGCAGAGAGTTCCAGAGATTCACCACTCTCTGTGTGAAAAAAGTTCTTCTCATCTCGGTTTTAAAGGATTTCCCCCTTATCCTTAAGCTGTGACCCCTTGTCCTGGACTTCCCCAACATCGGGAACAATCTTCCTGCATCTAGCCTGTCCAACCCCTTAAGAATTTTGTAAGTTTCTATAAGATCCCCTCTCAATCTCCTAAATTCTAGAGAGTATAAACCAAGTCTATCGAGTCTTTCTTCATATGAAAGTCCTGACATCCCAGGAATCAGTCTGGTTAACCTTCTCTGCACTCCCTCTATGGCAAGAAAGTCCTTCCTCAGATTTGGAGACCAAAAATGTACGCAATACTCCAGGTGTGGTCTCACCAAGACCCTGTACAACTGCAGTAGAACCTCCCTGCTCCTATACTCAAATCCTTTTGCTATGAAAGCTAACATACCATTCACTTTCTTCACTGCCTGCTGCACCTGCATGCCTACTTTCAATGACTGGTGTACCATGACACCCAGGTCTTGCTGCATCTCCCCTTTTCCTAGTCGGCCACCATTTAGATAATAGTCTGCTTTCCTGTGTACAGGTGTGGGGTGTGTACAGGTATGTGTACAGGTGTGGGGTGTGTACAGGTGTGTGTACAGGTGGGGTGTGTACAGGTGTGTGTACAGGTGTGGGGTGTGTACAGGTATGTGTACAGGTGTGGGGTGTGTACAGGTGTGTGTACAGGTGTGGGTGTGTACAGGTGTGGGGTGGTACAGGTGTGTGTACAGGTGAGGGTGTGTACAGGTGTGTGTACAGGTGTGTGGTGTGTACAGGTGTGTGTACAGGTGAGGGTGTGTACAGGTGTGTGTACAAGTGTGGGGTGGTACAGGTGTGTGTACAGGTGAGGGTGTGTACAGGTGTGTGTACAGGTGTGGGGGGTGTAACGGGGGAGGTGTCTCACGTACACTTGCTGCCGTCGGCCACATGAACCAGCAGGTCATGTTCCCCGGGCGGTGTGTCGGTGTAGGAGGCCGGTAGCCGCTGGTAGCCGGTGCTGAACTCTGCCATCGTCACCGCACTCCCTCATCCGGGCACACACATGACCACCGGGCTGCCGCACACGCCAGGAACACGCTTCAGCACAGGTGTTGTCTCATATGCCAGGAACACGCTTCACCACATGTGTTATCTCACACGCCAGGAACACGCTTCACCACAGGTGTTGTCTCACACGCCAGGAACACGCTTCACCACATGTGTTATCTCACACGCCAGGAACACGCTTCACCACAGGTGTTGCCGCACACGCCAGAAACACGCTTCACCACGTGTTGCCGCACACGCCAGGAACACGCTTCACCACATGTGTTGCCACACACGCCAGGAACACGCTTCACCACATGTGTTGTCTCACATGCCAGAAACACGCTTCACATGTGTTGTCTCACACGCCAAGAACACGCTTCACCACGGCTGGCCGCTCCCTGGTCACGGACGCAAGGGCAAGATCAGGGTGACAGCATCCTGCGCGGCATGACGGTCAGCACCGGCTGGACGGGCCGAAGGACCGGGCTCCAACCGCACATCTACAGGGGCAGCAATGACACGGTGTGGGAAATACCCCGCCCACAACAACCGCACGGGGAGAGGGGGGGGGGGGGGGGGAGTATAGAGGGGGGGTAAGAGAGACAGGGACAGGGGGGTATAGTGGGGGGATACAGTAGGAGGGGGGTAGAGAGAGGGGGGGGGGTTGACAGTGAGGGGGGTCTAGGGGGGGAGGGGGGGGGTGGGGGGACAGGGGGGGGGTATAGGGGGGGAGGGGGAGGGTAGACAGTGAGCGGGGGGGGGGGGGGGGGGGGGGATGGATGTGTGTCAGGTAGACGCGGTTTCACTTTCACTTCCCCACGGACAGCGCGGTGTCGCGGACACTGCTGGGGGGGGGGGGGGGGGGGGGAGTTATAGAGGGGGGGTAGAGGGGGGGGGGATACAGTAGGAGGGGGGTAGAGAGAGGGGGGGGGGGGGGGGGGGGGGGATAGAGGGGGGGATAGAGAGGGGCAGGGGGGTATAGGGGGGGGGGGGAGGGGGAGACAGGGGGGGGTATAGAGGGGGAGGGGGGGGTAGGAGGGTAGACAGTGAGCGGGGGGGGGAGGGTGTGGATGTGTCGGGGAAGACGCGGTTTCACTTTCACTTCCCCAACGGACAGCGCGGGGTGTCGCGGACACTGCTGGGGGGGGGGGGGGGGGGGGTCAACTGGGGGGGTGAGGGAGGGAGGGGTGACGTAGGAGTGACCGCGGGGGCCGGAACAGCCGTGGACCAACCAACTTCAGACACAAGACACGGACACGGACACGGACACGCGCGCCCCCGGGAACCCGTCAACACCTGCAAACCACCGCCGCCGGAACCAGGGAAGGACAGGGGGGGGTAGTCAGTGTCGACGGGGGGGGGGGGGTCACGGGCGGAAAGTGGGGGGAGACCGCGGTGGGAGGGCGGTGGGCGGGGCCGGAAGTGGCGGCGGAAGGCGGGGAGGGGGGGAGCGGGGTCCAGGGGTGAGGGAGGGAGGGAAAGTGACCGGGGGCCGGGGCGGGGGGAAGACCGTCAACAACTGCAAACACCGGGCCGCTGCCCGGGGGCGTGCAGGCACCGTGCGGGGGGGGTGGCGGGGGGGGGCGGAAGTGGGGGCGGGGGGTGGGCGGCGGGGCGGGAAGTGGAGGGGGGGGCGGGGCGGGGCGGAAGGGGGGCGGGCCTGTGCGGGGCGGAAAGTGGCGGGGGGTGGGGCGGGGCGGAAGTGGACGGGGGCGGGGCTGGGGCGGGGCGGGGCGGGGAAGTGGACGGGGGCGGGGCTGGGGCGGGGGGGGGGGCGGAAGTGACGGGGCCTGTGCGGGGGGCGGGGCGGAAGTGGAGGGCCTGTGCGGGGCGGAAGTGACGGCCTGCGGGCGGGCGGGCGGCAGGGGGCGGGAGCGGGAGCGGCGCCATGCAGCGACTGTGCTCCGTGTTCCAGGTGCCGGCGCTCGGCCTCGGGCCCGGGCTGCGGCTGCACCAGCACCAGGATCAGCATCAGCACCAGGGCCAGGGCCAGGGCCAGGCCGGGGGACCGGGGCCTGGAGGTAATGAGGGCGGCGGCGGGGTCCGGGGTGGGAGGGGACACACAGACACATAGACACATAGACACAGACACATAGACACAGACACATAGACACAGACACATAGACACAGACACATAGACACAGACACATAGACACAGACACATAGACACAGACACATAGACACAGACACATAGACACAGACACATAGACACAGACACATAGACACAGACACATAGACACAGCCACATAGACACAGACACATAGACACAGACACATAGACACAGACACATAGACACACAGACACAGACACATAGACACAGACACACACACAGACACACACACACACATAGACACATACACACAGACACATAGACACACAGACACACACACACATAGACACAGACACACAGACACACACAGTGACATACACACAGTGACATACACACAGACACATAGACGCAGACACATAGACACAGACACATAGACACAGTGACACACAGACACATAGACACAGACACACAGACACACACAGTGACATACACACAGTGACATACACACAGACACATAGACACAGACACATAGACACAGACACATAGACACAGACACATAGACACAGACACATAGACACAGTGACACACAGACACATAGACACAGACACACAGACACACACAGTGACATACACACATAGACACAGACACATAGACACAGACACATAGACACAGACACATAGACACAGACACATAGACATAGACACAGACACACAGACACAGACACATAGACACAGACACATAGACACAGACACATAGACACAGACACACAGACACAGACACACACAGACACATAGACACAGACACATAGACACAGACACATAGACACAGACACATAGACACAGACACATAGACATAGACACAGACACATAGACATAGACACAGACACACAGACACATAGACACAGACACATAGACACAGACACATAGACATAGACACAGACACACAGACATAGACACAGACACATAGACACAGACACATAGACACAGACACACAGACACATAGACACAGACACATAGACACAGACACATAGACACATAGACATAGACACAGACACATAGACACAGACACATAGACACAGACACATAGACACAGACACATAGACACAGAGACATAGACACAGACACATAGACACAGACACATAGAGACAGACACATAGACACAGAAACACAGACACATAGACACAGACACATAGACACAGACACATAGACACAGACACATAGACACAGACACACAGACACATAGACACAGACACACAGACATAGACACAGACACAGATACACAGACGCACACACACACAGACACAGAAACACAGACACACAGACATACACACAGACACAGACATAGACACAGACACATAGACACAGACACACAGACATAGACACAGACACAGAGGCACACAGACACAGATGCACAGACACAGACGCACAGACATAGACACACAGACACAGAGACACACACACACACACACACAGACATAGACACAGACACACAGACACAGACACAGACACAGACACATAGACACAGGCACACACAGACACAGAGACACACAGACACACAGACACAGACGCACAGACATAGACACACAGACACACACACACACAGACATAGACACAGACACATAGACACAGACATAGACACAGACACATAGACACACAGACACAGATGCACAGACACACACAGACACAGACGCACAGACATAGACACACAGACACATACACACAGACACATACACACAGACACAGACACATACACACAGACACATAGACACACAGACACATAGACACAGACACATAGACGCAGACACATAGACATAGACACAGACACACAGACACATAGACACAGACACACAGAGAGACACATAGACACAGACACATAGACACAGACACATAGACACAGACACATAGACACAGAAACACAGACACATAGACACAGACACATAGACACAGACACATAGACACAGACACATAGACACAGACACACAGACACACATAGACACAGACACACAGACATAGACACAGACACAGATGCACAGACACACAGACACAGATGCACAGACACACAGACATAGACACAGACACACAGACATAGACACAGACACATAGACACAGACACACAGACATAGACACAGACACAGAGGCACACAGACACAGATGCACAGACACAGACGCACAGACATAGACACACAGACACAGAGACACACAGACACACACACACAGACATAGACACAGACACATAGACACAGACACAGACACAGACACATAGACACAGACACATAGACACACAGGCACACAGACACAGAGACACACACACACACAGACACAGACACACAGACATAGACACACAGACACACACACACACAGACATAGACACAGACACATAGACACAGACATAGACACAGACACATAGACACACAGACACAGATGCACAGACACACACAGACACAGACGCACAGACATAGACACACAGACACATACACACAGACACATACACACAGACACAGACACATACACACAGACACATAGACACACAGACACATAGACACAGACACATAGACGCAGACACACAGACATAGACACAGACACAGACACATAGGCACAGACACATAGACACATAGACACAGACACATAGACACAGACACAGAGACATAGACACAGACACATAGACACAGACACATAGACAGAGACACAGACACATAGACACAGACAGAGACACAGACAGAGACACAGACAAAGACACAGACAGAGACACAGACAGACAGACAGAGACCACAGACACATTCACAGACAGAGCGGGGCGGGCAGCGTCTGGGGAGACGGTTCAGGTTCACAGCCTCCACTGACCCACAGATGCTGCCCGACCCACTGAGTTACTCCAGCACTCTGTGTCTTTCTTCAGTGTATATGGTGGCAGATTATTATATTGTTCAAGAGATCACTCCCTTATCTCTCTAGCCACATGGTATTAGGAGATTCGAGATTCAAGAGAGTTTATTGTCATGTGTCCCTGATAGGACAATTAAATTCTTGTTTTGCTTCAGCACAGCAGAACATAGTAGGCATTTACTACAAAACAGATCAATCGTATCATACGAGATTGTGGTAACATCACGCATGTGAGCTCTTCACCAGACTTTCAGAGCTTCTCCAAAGATAAATCTTCATAACACAGCCCTTTGAGTCATGGTCACTGTGGCACAGCGGTAGAGTTGCTGCGTTACAGCAAAATGCAGCGCTGGAGACCCGGGTTCGATCCCGACTACGGGTGCTGTCTGTACAGAGTTAGCACGTTCTCCCCGTGACCTGCGTGGGTTTTCTCCGGGTGCTCCGGTTTCCTCCCACACTCCAAAGACGTGCAGGTTTGTAAGTTAATTGGCTTGGTGTAAATGTAAATTGTCCAAGTTGGCGATATGCAGAGTACTGCCCTGCCGACTACAGAAGGTTCAGAAGGTTCAGAAGGTTTGATTAATAGTTTCTTTATTGTTGAAGAAAAACAGTAAGATATTCATCCAACCTTCTTAGACTCGTATACTTTAATCTTCGTCACACTGTAGCATATCACTTTTAAACGTTAGAGAACTCTTCATGTCTCGGCAAATGTGGAGAAGGCAGGAACGAGGTACTGATTGGGGATGATCACATTGAATGGTGGTGCTGACTCGAAGGGCCAAATGGCCTACTCCTGCACCTATTGTCAAAAGCTACACATGGTCGAAGGATATCCCTCCAAACATCTTGAGCTCCAAACTAAACTATAGACAATAGGTGCAGGAGTAGGCCATTCGGCCCTTTGAGCCAGCACTGCCATTCAATGTGATCATGGCTGATCATTCACAATCAGTACCCCATTCCTGCCTTCTCCCCATATCCCCTTACTCCGCTGCCTGCTACCAAGCTAACAGCTCTTCGCAAGAGAACCCAGCAGCAAACACGTCACCGACTACGTAATAAATCCACCCACATCATTACGGGCAGACTAAAATTATAAAGCAAATGCTATCATTAATGACACACAAAATAAAGCCAAATGGCCACTACAGTGTAAACCAGCATCTGCAGTTCCTTCCTACACGGTAGGACAGGTACACGGGTGGGACAGGTACATGGATAGGAGGGGTATACGGATAGGACAGGTACACGGTAGGACACGGATAGGACAGGTACACGGATAGGACAGGTACACAGGTACACGGGTGGGACAGGTACATGAATAGGACAGGTGTAGAGGGATTATGGGCCAAGCGCAGGCATGTGGGACTAGTTATATGGGGCATGTTGGCCAGCATGGGCACGTTGGGCCGAAGGGCCTGTTTCTGCACTGTGTGACACCACCAGACATGTACCTTGCTGTTGCCACGCCGACCTCCCTCCATGTCCCCCTGTACACTATTTACTACACCTCCCAATTTCATAAAGTGACTTTAGAGATGCAGCACGGAAACAGGCCCTTCGGCCCACCATGTCCACACGGACCAGCGATCCCCGCACACTAACACTATCCTACACACACTGGGGGACAATTTACAATTTTACCAAAGCCAATTAACCTACAAACCTGCACGTCTTCGGAGTGTGGGAGGAAACCGGAGCGCCCGGAGCAAAACCCACGCAGGTCACGAGGGAGAACGTGCAAACTCCGTACAGACAGCGCCCGTAGTCAGGATGGAACCCGGGTTTCTGGCGCTGTGAGGCAGCAGCTCTACCTGCTGCACCACCATGCCACCACAAAGCTGCAGGAACTCAGTGGGTCAGGCAACATCTGAGGATCAAATGGACAGACGATGTTTCAAGTCCAGACCCACTGAGTTACTGCAGCATTTTGTGTTTTAATTGAGACATCTGCAGTTCCTTGCGTCTCCGACATTCACCTGCAAGTCATTAAAGTACATCACTAACAGTGAGGGGGGCCAGTGCTGGTCTCTCTTGCTCCACCTCTAATAAACCGCAACCCAAAACACCTCTAATCAAAGACCTGCAGCCACAAAAGCCCCCACGACCACGATTCGCCTTTTGTCCACGACCACCCTCCCGTCAGCATGGATCCCATGACCTTGTTAAACACCTTGCTGACGTCTGCACACACACACAGAGTGCTGGAGCAACTCAGCGGGTCAGGCAGCATCTGTGGGGAGAATGGACAGGCAACGTGTCGTGTCAAGACCCTTCAGACTGATGGAGAGAGTTGGAAATGAGGGGAGGGGAGGGGGGGGGGGAGCAACCTGGATACAGGTGAAGGGGGGGGGGGGGGTGATGGGTGGAGTAAGTGACAAAGGCTGGAGGTGAAAAGAAGACAAAAGGCAGTCAGATAATAAATGAATGAAACTAAATCTCTACGGACAATAAAATCATTCATTCAGATGAGGAGAGGAGGTGTGAAATGGTGGGCGGGAGATGGGGATGGGGGAGGATAGAAGGGATATGGGTGACGGGGACGGGCGTAGGGAGAAGAGAAAGGAGCACAAACAATCTTCACATTCATGTGATAGGAACAGAATGAGGCCATTCAGCCCATCAAGTCAACTCTGTCATTCAATCACGGCTGATCTATCTCTCCCCCCTAACCCCATTCTCCTGCCTTCTCCCCGTAACCCGTGACATGGTATGTTGGGAGAAATGTGTTCATTGTAACCGCTACTCCCTCAGGCTGGGGGGAGGAGGGGAGGGTCAGGGTCCCAGGGGTGATGACTGGATGACTGCCGCCATGTCTAACGGTGGGGCTTCTCTCCCACAGAGGGCCCAGAGGCGGGCACAGCGGCGGGAGCGGAGAGAGGGAGGGCTCTGCTGGACATCTCTGACAGGACCTCCTGTGCAGCTTGTGGGTGCAGCTTCAGCAGCCGAGAGGAGCAGGTGAGGACCAGTCGCTGCACTGGTGCAGGGCACCTGGTGTGTGATTGTACACACTGGCATGTGATGGGGCGTGTAGCGTGTGATGGGGCGTGTAGCGTGTGATGGGGTGTGTAGCGTGTGATGGGGTGTGTAGCATGTGATGGGGGCGTGTGTAGATCGTGTGCCGTGTGATGGTGTGTGTAGCGTGTGATGGGGCATGTAGCATGTGATGGGGTGTGTAGCGTGTGATGGGGTTGTAGCGTGTGATGGGGCAGTGTTAGCGTGTGCCCAGCATGTGATGGGGTGTGTAGCGTGTGCCCAGTGTGCGTGTGATGGGGGTGTAGCGTGTGCCCAGCATGTGATGGGGTGTGTGTAGCATGTGCCCTGTGTGTAGCGTGTGATGGGGCGTGGGCGTGTTGATGGAATGTGTAGCGTGTGCCCAGTGTAGCGTGTGATGGGGCGTGTAGCATGTGCCCCAGCGTGTGATGGGGTGTGTAGCGTGTGCCCAGCGTGTGATGGAGCATGACGTGTGATGGGGTGCCCAGCGTGTGATGACTTGTAGCGTGTGATGCGGCGTGCAGCAGTGTGCCCAGCGTGTGATGGGGTGTACAGCGTGTGCCCAGCGTGTGATGGGGTGTAGCGTGTGCCCAGCATGTGATGGGGCATGTAGCATGTGCCCAGCGTGTGATCACCTCCGTCATGTATGAATAACCTCCTGGATCAGCCTACTGTGATGGACTTTATTATACTCCATGTGTGCAGGATATGCGGTGTATAATGTCTTGCTGCCCGTCCACAATGAGCCCATTCTCTTCCAAATGGCAGTAAACCCTATAAAGAATTGTCACCAATAGTTTCCCTGCCAGTGATGCGAGGCTCTTGTTCCCTGGATCCTGTCTCCATTCCCGTGTTAAACAAGGGAACAACACTGACCCCTCTCCCGTGCTCCATAACCTCCCCTTGTGGCTTGACCAGATGCAGCGGTCAACCTGCAATGTCCTCTCTCGCCTCGCTCAACAACACGCGATGGATCCAGCAGGCCATGGAGACTTCCACCTCAATGCTCTACAAGAGCCGCACCTCCGCAAACGGCCCTGCATATCTGTGTAACACAGACCCCACTGTCAGGACCGCTCTCTAGTTGGTGAGTGGACGCTTCAGTTGCCTGATAACAGCCGGGAGAAAACTGTCCCTCAATCCGGAGGTGTGCGTTTTAGAAACATAGACAACAGGTGCAGGAGTAGGCCATTCAGCCCTTCGAGCCAGCACCACCATTCAATGTGATCATGGCTGATCATCCACAATCAATACCCCGTTCCTGCTTTCTCCCCATATCCCTTGATTCCGTTAGCCCTAAGAGGTAAATCAGATTCAGATTCAGATTCAGATTCAATCTGAATCTGATTTACCTCTTAGGGCTAACGGAATCAAGGGATATGGGGAGATCTAACTCTCTTGAAAACAATTTTCACACTTCTGTACCTCTTGCCCGATGGGAGAGGGGAGAAGAGGGAGTGACCGGGGGTGAGACTGGTCCTTGATGATGCTGCTGGCCTTGCCGAGGCAGCGTGACGTGTAGATGGAGGCGATGGAAGGGAGGTTGGTTTGTGTGTGTGATGGTCTGGGCTGTGTCCATAACTCCTTGCCTTCTCTCTCCCTGCAGACGGAACACTATAAACTGGACTGGCACAGGTTTAACCTGCGACAAAGACTGGTGGGAGCTCCGTCAGTTTCTGCTGAGGGCTTTGAGCAAATCTCAGGTATGGAGGACATTTGTCCAGAGCCTTTAAACAATTCGCTCAGTAATTGGTGCGACTGCTTCACGCTGACTCCTCCCCCTAACACGTGTGTGTGACGGGATAATGTCGAGAGACCTCCTCTCCTGTCTGATCCCTGGACTGTGTGACGGGTGTGATATACAAAATCATGAGAGGAATAGATCGGGTAGATGCACAGAGTCTCTAGCCCAGAGTAGGGGAATCGAGGACCAGAGGACACAGGTTCAAGGTGAAGGGGGGAAGATTTAATAGGAATCTGAGGGGCAACTTTTCCACACAGAGGGTGGTGGGTGTATGGAACGAGCTGCCGGAGGAGGTAGTTGAGGCTGGGACTGTCCCAACGTTTAAGAAACAGTTAGACAGGTACATGGATAGGACAGGTTTAGAGGGATATGGGCCAAACGCGGGCAGGTGGGACTGGTGTGGATGGGGCATTGCTGGACGGTGTGGGAAAGATGGGCCGAAGGGCCTGTTTCTATGCTGTATCTCTCTGTGACTCTTCCCCCCTCCTCCAGGTGAGATCTCCAGTATCTCAGGCTCTGATTCAGACGAGTCAGACCCCTACCCTGAGCTCGAGGATCTGCAGGGTCTCCATGTACAGGCTGGTCCCGGCGCTGGGAATGGGGAGCGTTCCAGAGACCAGCGGCCCCAGCCCCCCCGCTCCCCCCACGTCCTCTTCCGCTCCGCAGACGGGGAGTATCTGTCTGTGTACCGCTGTGTGTTGCAGGGGAAACAGGTAACCCCCATCCCACCCCACCACACCCCCCGCCCCCCCCCCCCACTCCCCCACTCACCCCCCCCCCCGCCCGCCCACCCTCAGCCCCCATCCGCTCTCCCCCCTACCCCACCCACCCTCACTCCCCCACCCCCCACCTCACCCCCCCCCTCCCCTCACCCCCCCTGCCCGCCCTCACCCCCCCCTCACCTCCCCCCCCCCCACTCCCTCACCCCCCCCACTCCCCTCCCCCCCCCTGCCCCGCCCTCACCCCCTCCCCCCCCCCCCACTCCCCTCACCCTCCCCTCAACCCCCCCCCACTACCCCCCCCACTACCCTCACCCCCCTCACCCTCCCACTCCCCTCAAACCCCCCCGCCCGCCCACCCTCACCCCCATCCGCTTACCCCACTACCTGCCCTGGGGCTGTGGACCCACTCCCCTGTGGGGCTGTGGGGGGGGTGGAGTGTGGGGTTGGGGGGGCTGTCGGCTGGGGTGGGGGATTGGGGGGGGGGGGGGGTGTCGGCGGGGGTGGAGGAGCTGTGGGGCTGTGTGGGCTGGTGTGGGGCTGGGGGGGGCTGGGGTGGGGTGGAATGTGGGGCTGTGGGGGGCTGTGGGGTGGGTGGGGGGGCAAGCCTGCGCTGGTGGGTGAGCTGATTGTCGCTGTTCCCCAGGCTCCCATGGAGGAGGAAGACCACCTACTCACCTCACTGCTCAGCCTCAGCCCCCTCACCGTCTGGGTGGTCCTCATGGCAGGCGGGGGGCACTTTGCTGGAGCCGTGTTTCAAGGGTAAGTTTTCCTTGCTGCGGCCGGCTGTCCGACACACACTGCCCGCTACGTCACGCTGTGCATCATGTACCCTGGAGAAACCGGGAACCGCAGGTGCCGGGTTACAAAGAAACACACAGGTGGGTCAGGCAATATCGCTGGAGAACATGGATAGGTGATGTCCCGACCAGAAAAATCACCTATCCATGTTCTCCACAGATGCTGCCTGACCCGCTGTGTTACTCCAGCACTCTGTGAAACGTCACCTATCCATGTTCTCCACAGATGCTGCCTGACACGCTGTGTTACTCCAGCACTCTGTGAAACGTCACCTATCCATGTTCTCCACAGATGCTGCCTGACCCGCTGAGTTACTCCAGCACTCTGTGAAACGTCACCTATCCATGTTCTCCACAGATGCTGCCTGACCCGCTGAGTTACTCCAGCACTCTGTGAAACGTCACCTATCCATGTTCTCCACAGATGCTGCCTGACCCACTGAGTTATGGTGCAGCAGCATCTATGGAGCTAAGGTAATAGGTAACGTTTCGGGCCGAAACCCTTCTGGAAATAGGCAATGTTTCGGGCCGAACCCCTTCCGGGGTTCGGCCCGAAACGTTGCCTATTTCCTTAGCTCCATAGATGCTGCTGCACCCGCTGAGTTACTCCAGCACTCTGTGAAACGTCACCTATCCATGTTCTCCACAGATGCTGCCTGTCCTGTCCCGCTGAGTTACTCCAGCACTCTGTGAAACGTCACCTCTCCATGTTCTCCACAGATGCTGCCTGTCCTGACCCGCTGAGTTACTCCAGCCCACCGAGTCTGTGCCGACCAGCGATCACCCGTTCACATTAGTTCTATATTATCCCGCTTTCTCATCCACTCCCTACACACTAGGGGGCAATATACAGAGGAGCCAATTAACCTACAAACCCGCACGTCTTTGGGATGTAGGAGGAAGCCGGAGCACCCGGAGAAAAGCTCAGGATAAGCATGTTCTTGTTGGAGTGAAGGGCAGGGCCAGCAAACATAAGGATCTTGGCTGACCAGGGAAATGGATGCATTGATCAAGAATAAGGAGGATGCTTGCGGACAGGTATATGCAGCTGGGGTCAGGTGCATCCCTGGAGGAGTTTCGGGAACTAAGCAAAGTAAAAAAAGATCAGAAGGGCAAGAAGGGGCCCGGAGTTGGCTCCTTTACATAGCATTGAGGGCAATCGCAAGAGAGTTCATAAATACACTGGACCAAGTGGGACCCGCTGGGCAATATTCCACCACTCACCCAAAGCCCCCAGGGGAGGCCTGGTCCCCCAACGCAACCCGTTCCCCAACGCAAATATTCCACCACTCACCTGTTCCCCCAACACTATATATTCCACCACATACCCACAGCCCCCAATTATGCAGGGGTGTCTCATTGCCACTTATTCACCCTCCCCCATTAAACATTAAAAAAAATCCTTGCTGCCAGGAATATAAACAAGGGATTGCAACATTGCAGCTTGCAATTGAACTTGCTAGGGCTGGCAGGACTCGGTGTCCTGGGATTGCAACATTGCATCTTACAATTGCACTTGCTAGGGCTGGCAGGACTCAGTGTCCTGGGACTGCAACATTGCATCTTACAATTGCACTTGCTAGGGCTGGCAGGACTCAATGTCCTGGGATTGCAACATTGCATCTTACAATTGCACTTGCTAGGGCTGGCAGGACTCGGTGTCCTGGTATTGCAACATTGCAGCTTGCAATTGCACTTGCTAGGGCTGGCAGGACTCAGTGTTCTGGGATTGCAACATTGCAGCCTGGGATGGTTACAATCCCATCGTGAAGTCATCGCTGCAGAGGGAAGACATTTTTAGGATTAGGATTTTGTGAAGTTGAAAATGTGAGCAACTTGTGAAATATAACATCAATCTGAACTGCGCAGTTGGGGGCTATGGGTGAGTGGTGGAATATTGCATTGGGGGAATGGGTCACGTTGGGGAGACGGGTGAGTGGTGGAATATTGCCTTGGGGAACGGGTTGCGTTGGGGGACCAGGCCTCCCGTGTGACAGGGACTATATACTTGGTCTAGTATATATTACTAAAACTCTCATCTTGTATGTGTATATGCCTGCGCGTGTGTCTGTCTGCGTATGTGTTTCCAGAACTGTGCCAAAACAAGTAGACACTGAAATGTTTTGCACCACCTTACTCACCTTGTCCTGTGGTGGTTTGGGTCAAGTTCCGTTGGGATTGATGTTATATTTTATAAGTTATTAACATTTTTTAGCTTGACAAAATCCCAATGAGAAGGATTTCTTCAAATCTGCACTGGCAAAGGGTGAGTGGTGGAATCTTGCGTTGGCTGATCTATCTCTCCCTCCTAACCCCATCTCCTGGCTTCTCCCCGTAACCCCAGAACCCCTCCCTCTGCACTGCCCACCACCCTCCACAGGTCTAGAACAAAGCTCCCGTTCACATCAAGCAGATGGTGCAGCGGGTGGAGCTGCTGCCTCACGGTACCACAGACCCGGGTTCCATCCCTACCTTGGCTGCTGTCTGTGTGGAGTTTGCACGTTCTCGCTGTGACCACGTGGGTTTCCTCCAGGGTATCATAGTGATACAGTGTGGAAACAGGCCCTTCGGCCCAACTTGCCCACGCCGACCAACATGTCCCAGCTACCCTAGTCCCACCTGCCTGTGTTTGATCCATGTCCCTCCAAACCTGTCCTATCCATGTACCTGTCTAACTGTTTCTTAAACGTTGGGATAGTCCCAGCCTCAACTACCTCCTCCGGCAGCTCGTTCCATACACCCACCACCCTCTGTGTGGAAAAGTTACCCCTCAGATTCCTATTAAATCTTTTCCCCTTCACCTTGAACCTGTGTCCTCTGGTCCTCGATTCCCCTACTCTGGGCAAGAGACTCTGTGCATCTACCCGATCTATTCCTCTCATGATTTTATACACCTCTATAAGATCTCCCCTCATCCTCCTGCGCTCCATGGAATAGAGACCCAGCCTACTCAACCTCTCTTCCCTGTGCTTACAGCGATTATGTCACAATGGGATTGTAGCTCTGCTCACAACAGGACACTGAGTCCTGCCAGCTCTGGCAAGTGCAAGTTTAAAAATGAGGCAGGGTGAATAAGGCTCATTTCGCCCTGGGGGTGAGAGTCCAGCCCTGGGGGTGAGTGTGTGGGAAGCTGACCCCCACTGCCGTGCTGGCCCTGTTACCCCAGGGGTCAGTGATGGGCCGTGGGGGTCAACGTGTGCGGAGAGGTCAGTGATGCCACCCTTCTCTTCCCGATGTTGGGGAAGTCCAGGACAAGAGGTCACAGCTTAAGGATAAAGGGGAAATCCTTTAAAACCGAGATGAGAAGAACTTTTTTCACACAGAGAGTGGTGAATCTGTGGTACTCTCTGCCACAGAGGGTAGTTGAGGCCAGTTCATTGGCTATATTTAAGAGGGAGTCAGGCCCTTGCCAGGGGGACAGGGCATGGAGAGAAGCGGTACCAGGGATGATCGCTCAGCGGAATGGCGGTCACTACGGGCCGAATGGCGGCACAATTTCGAGTTTCTCTCCCCAGCGCGCTGTGCCCCCACAAGACCTCCACCGTTATGTGCGGGCACGGCGTGGCCAGGCTCAGGCCGCCAGGGACGGGCAGAGCCGCGGCCAGGCCCCTCGCTCAGCGGGGGCTTCACTACGCCGGCACAACGAGGCCGCGCTGGCCCAGGTCAGTATCACCCTCAACCCACCCTACCCACCCATCGCCCCGCCCCGTCCCCTCACCAATCTCCCTCCACCCCCCTCGCCCCCACCCACCCCCCTGTCACCACACTGCGCTGGGGCCAGGTCAGGATCTCCCCCCACCCCATGCCCCCCTTGCCCCCAGTGACGGCTCTGCTTTCTGTGTGCAGGGGGTGTAGCACTTGCTGTGCACCCCCCCTCGCCTCGTCCCCTCCTGCTGTGCGCCCCCCCATCCCCGTGACTGTAGCCCCCCCATCCCAGTGGAACTGTAGCCCACCATCCCCCTGTAGCCCCCCCCCCTCAGTGACGGCTGTGCTCTCTGTGTTGCAGGAGGTGCAGGACCTGCTGCGGAGCTGGGCCAGCTTCCTGAGCTCGGCCTCTGCCATCTTCCTGCGGTCACCAGTCCACAGCAGGAGCATCTTCTTCAGCGGCCGCAGCCCCCCGCTGACCACCGCTGACCCCCGCCTCCGCTCCGTGCCCTTCTGCACCCGCAGGGCCACCTTCAGCGAAGTCCAGCGGGTCCACGCCACCCTCTGCTCCATCCACCTCTACGGTGAGACCACGGTCACCCGGCTCAGGGTCCGGCCGTCACTGACCAGGGGTCAGTGGGTCCAGGGGTCAGTGGGTCCAGGGGTCAGTGGGTCCAGGGGTCAGTGGGTCCACGGGTCACTGGTCAGTGGATGCGGGGGCCACGGGTCAGTGAGTCCGAGGGTCACCAACCAGGGGTCAGCGGTCAGAGGATGCGGGGGCCACAAGTGGTCAGTGGTTATGGGAGCCACCGGTCCAGAAGTCAGTGGGTCCAAGGGCCACCAGTCAGAGGATGCGGGGGCCACAAGTCATGGGGTCACCGGTCAGTGGCTGCGGGGCTGGGGGTCTGGGTATTGTGTCATGAAGGAGGATTAGTTAGCCATCTTGTTGGGCACCAGTGACCATAATATGGTGGAACTCTCGCTGCATTAGGCTGGAGAGTGATGGTTTATTCAGAGACGAGGGTCCTGAACGTGAATAAAGACTTTGATGCGATGAGACGGGGATCGGCTCCGACAGACGGGTAAATGATACTTCAAGGGTTGACGGTGGAGATGCAATGGCAAAGATTTAAAGACGGCATGGATGAAATCCAGAAATTGTTCATCCCTGTCTGGCGAAAAAATAAAACGGGGAAGGCGGCTGAACCTTAACTGGTACATGTGACGATAAACTGAGCTGCAACCTTGAACCTTGGCTGACCAGGGAAGTCAAGGATCGTGTTAAATCCAAGCAAGAGGCAGATAAATTGGCCAGAGCAAGCAGCAAACCAGAGGACTGGGAGACATTTAGAACTCAACAGAGAAGGACAAAGGGTTAATCGAGGGGGAAACAGCATGAAAGAAAGCTTGCGGGGAATATAAAAACTGACTGAAGGTTTCTTTAGATGTATGAAGAGGAAAAGATTAGTGAAGACAAATGTAGGTCCCTTACAGACAGAGACAGGTGAGTTTATAATGGGAAACAAGGAAATGGCAGAACAGTTAAACAAGTACTTTGGTGGACAAAAATGCTGGAGAAACACAGCGGGTGAGGTAGCATCTATGGAGCGAAGGAATAGGCGACGTTTCTTATAGAAAAACTTACAAAATTCTTAAGGGGTTGGACAGGCTAGACGTTTTCTGTTGGGGAAGTCCAGGAGGGGTCACAGCTTAAGGATAAGGGGGAAATCCTTTAAAACCGAGATGAGAAGAACTTTTTTCACACAGAGAGTGGTGAATCTCTGGAACTCTCTGCCACAGAGGGTAGTTGAGGCCAGTTCATTGGCTATATTTAAGAGGGAGTTAGATGTGGCCCTTGTGGCTAAGGGGATCAGAGGGTATGGAGAGAAGGCAGGTACGGGATACTGAGTTGGATGATCAGCCATGATCATATTGAATGGCGGTGCAGGCTCGAAGGGCTGAATGGCCTACTCCTGCACCTAATTTCTATGTTTCAGGTCGAGACCCTTCTTCAGACTGAAGTGGGTGGGTGGGGGTGGGAAGAAGAAAGGAAGAGGCGGAGACAGTGGGCTGTGGGAGAGCTGGGAAGGGGAAGGAGGGAGGGAGAAAGCAGGGACTACCTGAAATTGGAGAAGTCAATGTTCATACCGCTGGGGTGTAAACTGCCCAAGCGAAATATGAAGTGCTGCTCGTCCAGTTTGTGGTGGGACTCACTCTGGTCATGGAGGAGACCCAGGACAGAAAGGTCGGATTGGGAATGGGAGGGGGAGTTGAAGTGCTGAGCCACCGGGAGATCAGGTTGGTTATTGCGAACTGAGCGGAGGTGTTGGGCGAAGCGATCGCCGAGACTGCAAAGTACTTTGGTTCAGTCATCACTGAGGAAGACACAAACAATCTCCCGGAAATACTCGGGGACCGAGGATCTAGTGGGAGGGAGGAACTGAAGGGAATCCACATTAGTCAGGAAATGGTGTTAGGTAAACTGTTGGGACTGAAGGCAGATAAATCCCCAGGGCCTGATGGTCTGCATCCCAGAGTACTCAAGGAGGTGGCCTTAGACTTCGTGAATGCATTGGTGATCATTTTCCCATGTTCTCTCGACTCCGGATCAGTTCCTGTGGACTGGACGGTAGCTAATGTAACCAAACTTTTTAACAAAGGAGGGAGAGAGAAAACAGGGAATTATAGACCAGTTATCCTTACATCGGTGGTGGGGAAGATGCTGGAGTCGATTATTAAAGATGTTATAGCAACGCATTTGGAAAGCAGTGACAGGATCGGTTAAAGTCTACATGGATTTATGAAGGGGAAATCATGCTTGACTAATCTTCTGGAATTTTTGAGGATGTAACAAGTAGAATGGATAAGGGAGAGCCAGTGGATGTAGTGTATCTGGACTTTCAAAAAGCCTTTGACAAGATCCCACACAAGAGATTAGTGTGCAAAATTAGAGCACATGGTATTGGGGGTAGGGTATTGACATGGATAGAGAACTGGTTGGCAGACAGGAAGCAAAGAGTAGGGATTAACGGGTCCTTTTCAGAATGGCAGGCAGTGACTAGTGGGGTGCTGCAAGGCTCGCTGCTGGGACCCCAGTTGTTTACAATATATATTAATGATTTAGACGAGGGAATTACATCTCCAAGTTTGTGGATGACACAAAGCTGGGTGGCAGTGTGAGCTGCGAGGAGGATGCTATGAGGCTGCAGGTTGACTTGGACATGTTGGGTGAGTGGGCAGATGCATGGCAGATGCAGTATAATGTGGATAAATGTGAGGTTATCCACTTTGGTGGCAAGAACAGGAAGGCAGATTATTATCTGAATGGTGTCAGATTAGGAAAAGGGGAAGTGCAACGAGACCTGGGTGACCTTGTGCATCAGTCACTGAAAGTAAGCATGCAGGTACAGCAGGCAGTGAAGAAAGCCAATGGCATGTTGGCCTTCATTGCAAGAGGATTTGAGTTTAGGAGCAAAGAGGTCCTTCTGCAGTTGTACAGGGCCCTGGTGAGACTACACCTGGAGTATTGTGTGCAGTTTTGGTCCCCTAATTTCAGGAAGGACATTCTTGCTATTGAGGGAGTTCAGAGTAGGTTCACAAGATTAATTTCTGGGATGGCGGGACTGTCATCTGCTGAAAGAATGGAGCGGCTGGGCTTGTATTCACAGGAATTTACTAGAATGAGAGGGGATCTGATCGGTGCAGGAAACATGTTCCCGATGTTGGGGGAGTCCAGAACCAGGGGCCACACACAGTTTAAGAATAAGGGGTCGGCCATTTAGAACTGAGATGAGGAAAATGTTTTCCACCCAGAGAGTTGTGAATCTGTGGAATTCTCTGCCACAGACGGCAGTGGAGGCCGATTCACTGGATGTTTTCAAGAGAGAGTTAGATTTAGCTCTTAGGGCTAATGGAATCAGGGGATATGGGGAGAAGGCAGGAACGGGGTACTGTTTGGGGATAATCAGCCATGATTACATTGAATGGCGGTGCGGGCTCAAAGGGCCGAATGGCCTCCTCCTGCACCAATTGTCTATGTTTCTATGGGTCAGTGGGTGCAGATGTCATTGGTCTGAGGGTCCACATTCACTAGGTCAAGGGTCAGTAGGTTCAGGGGGCATTGGCCTGTGGGTCGTGGAGGGGGGGCACTGGGTGCAGGATGATGGGGGGGCAGCAGGGAATGCATCGAGTCATTGATTGTCAGGCCCGTTCTCTTGCAGCTGCAGATACGGACCTGGCAATGATCGGTAGCCCCCAGCGCAGGGCATGGGTCAAGCAGCGCCCAGCAACGCAGGAGCCCCCGGGGACCGGCATCGACGGTGAGTGACCGGTCATCGACTAACGCTCGTCATACGTTAACCCACTCATTCCTGCGATCATTCATGTAAACCTCCTCTGGACCCTCTCCAGAGCCGGCACATCCTTCCTCAGATACGGGGTCCAAAACTGCTCACAATATTCCAAATGCAGCCTGACCAGCGCCTTATAGAGCCTCAGCGTTACATCCCTGTTATTGTACACAAGCCCTTGTGGGGAATCCTGCACCAGCTCCCAAGTCTCTTTGCATCTCCGATTTCTGAATCCTCTCCCCGTTTAGAAAATAGTCTACGCCTTCATTCCTACGACCAAAATGCACGACCCACACTTTGCTGCACTATATTCCATCTGCCACTTCTCTGCCCACTCTCCCAACCTGTCCAAGTCCTTCTGCAGAGTCCCTGCTTTCTCTACACTACCTGCCCTTCCACCTATCTCCGTATCATCCGCAAACTTGGCCACAAAGTCTTCAATCCCCCCCCGTCCAATCATTGATGTACACCGATTGTGCAGGACATTGTCCAGAGAGAGAGAGAGATCAGTGCAGTCCGGACAAATAAACTAAACTAGTCCAGTTTACTGTCCCATGTACCGAGGTACAGTGAAAAGCATCTGTTGCGCGCTAACCAGTCAGCGGAAAGACAATACATGATTACAATCGAGCCGTCCACAGTGTACAGATACAGGATAAAGGGAATAACGTTTAGTGCAAGGTAAAGCCGGCAAAGTCCGATCAAGGATAGTCCGAGGGTGTTTGTGCCTCATGAAGGGGGACAGGAGAGGATGTGGGGGTACAGGGGGGTGTGGGGGTACAGGGGGGTGTGGGGGTACAGGTGGGTGTGGGGTACAGGGGGGTGTGGGGGTACAGGGGGTGGTGGGGTACAGGGGGGGTGTGCATACAGGGGGGGGTACAGGGGGGTTGTGGGGGTACAGGGGGGTGTACAGGGGGGTGTGGGGGTACAGGGGGGTCACTTGTGGGGGTACAGGGGGGGATGTGGGACTGTGGGGGGGGGGGGGGTGTGGGGGTACAGGGGGGTGTGGGGGGTACAGGGGGGTGTGTGGGGGTACAGGGGGGGTGGGGGTACAGGGGGGTGTGGGGGTACAGGGGGGGATGTGGGGTACAGGGGGGGTGTGGGGGTACAGGGGGGGTGTGGGGGTACAGGGGGGGTGTGGGGGTACAGGGGGGGGGTGGGGGGTACAGGGGGGTGTGGGGGTACAGGGGGGTGTGGGGGTACAGGGGGGTGTGGGGGTACAGGGGGGTGTGGGGGTACAGGGGGGTGGGGGGGGTACAGGGGGGTGGGGGTACAGGGGGGTGTGGGGGTACAGGGGGGTTTGTGTGGGGGTACAGGGGGGGTGGGGGGTACAGGGGGGGTGTGGGGGTACAAGGGGGGGTGTGGGGTACAGGGGGGGGTGGGGGTACAGGGGGGTGTGGGGGGTTAAGGGGGGTGTGGGGTACAGGGGGGTGTGGGGGTTACAAAGGGGGGTGTGGGGGTACAGGGGGGTGTGGGGGTACAGGGGGGTGTGGGGGTACAGGGGGGTGTGGGGGGTACAGGGGGGTGGGGGGGGGTACAGGGGGGGTGGGGGTACAGGGGGGCTGAACGGTGGGTGGGGGTACAGGGGGGTTCACAGGGGGGGTGTGGGGGTAACAGGGGGGTGTGGGGGTACAGGGGGGTGTGGGGTAACAGGGGGGTGTGGGGGGTTACAGGGGGGTGTGGGGGTACGGGGGGTGGGGGGGTGTGGGGGGGTTGGCGTACAGGGGGTGTGTGGGGGGGGGGTACAGGGGGGGGTGGGGGGTACAAGGGGGGTGTGGGGTACAGGGGGGGGGTGTACAGGGGGGGTGTGGGGGGGGTACAGGTCAGTGGTGGGGGTACAGGGGGGGGGGTGTGGGGTACAGGGGGGTGTTGTGTGGGTGTACAGGGGTGTGTGGGGTTACAGGGGGGGTGTGGGGGTACAGGGGGGGTTGGTGTGGGGTACAGGGGGGGTGTGGGTTACAGGGGGGGGTTGGGGGTACAGGGGGGTGTGGGGGTACGGTAAAGGGGGGTGTGGGGGTACAGGGGGTGGGGGTACAGGGGGGGGTGTGGGGTTACAGGGGGGTGTGGGGGGTACAGGGGGGTGTGGGGGGTACAGGGGGGGTGTGGGGGGGTCACAGGGGGGGGTGGGGGTACAGCGGGGTGGGGGGGGGGGGGGGGTCAGGGGGGGGTGGGGGTACAGGGGGGGTGTGGGGGTACAGGGGGGGTGGGGGGTACAGGGGGGGTGTGGGGGGTACAGGGGGGTGTGGGGGTACAGGGGGGGGTGTGGGGGTACAGGGGGGGGTGGGGGGGTACAGGGGGGGTGTGGGGTAGCATGGTACAGGGGGGGGTAATTAGGGGGTATGGGGGGGGTGTGGGGGTACAGGGGGGGGGGGTTACAGGGGGGGGGGTGGGGGTACAGGGGGGTGTGGGGGTTACAGGGGGGGTGGGGGGTACAAGGGGTGTGGGGGTACAGGGGGGTGTGGGGGTACAGGGGGGGTGGGTACAGGGGGGGTGTGTGGGGGTACAGGGGGGTGTGGGGGGGTACAGGGGGGTGTGGGGGGTAAAAGGGGGGTGTGGGGGTACAGGGGGGTGTGGGGGGTACAGGGGGGGTGTGGGGCGTTACAGGGGGGTGTGTGGGGGGTAAGGGGGGGTGGTGGGTACAGGGGGGGGTGGGGGGTACACAGGGGGGGGTGGGGGGGGTACAGGGGGGGGGGGTTACAGGGGGGGACAGGGGGTGTGGGGGTACCAGGGGGGTGTGGGGGTACACGGGGGTGGGGGTACAGGGGGTGTGGGGGTACAGGGGGTGGTGGTACAGGGGGGGTGTGGGGGGGTTACAGGGGGGGTGGGTACAGGGGGGGTACAGGGGGGTGTGTACAGGGGGGTGTGGGGGTACAGGGGGGTGTGGGGGGTACAGGGGTGTGGGGGGGTAAGGGGGGGGGTGGGGGGGGGTACAGGGGGTACAGGGGGGGGGGGTACAGGGGGGCGGTGGGGTTACAGGGGGGTGTGGGGGTACAGGGGGTGTGGGGGGTACAGGGGGGTGTGGGGGTACAGGGGGTGGTGTTTACCGTGGGGTACAGGGGGTGGTGTGGGGGGTACAGGGGTTTGTGGGGGGTACAGGGGGGTGTGGGGGGTACAGGGGGGGGGGTGTGGGGGTACAGGGGGGGTGTGGGGGTACAGGGGGGGGGGGTACGGGGGGGGGGGGGGTACAGGGGGGGTGGGGAAGGGGTACAGGGGGTTGGGTGTGGGGTACAGGGGGGGGGGGTACAGGGGGGGGGTGGTGGGGGGGTTACAGGGGGGTGTGGGGGTACAGGGGGGTGGGGTACAGGGGGGGTGTGGGGGGTACAGGGGGGGTGGGGGGTACAGGGGGGGTGGGGTACAGGGGGGTTGTGGGGGTACAGGGGGGGTGGGTAACAGGGGGGGCTGTGTGGGGGTACAGGGGGGGGTGTGGGGGTACAGGGGGGGGTGGGGGGTACAGGGGGGGTGGTGGGCGGGGTACAGGGGGGGGTGGGGGTACAGGGGGGTGTGGGGGGTAGCAGGGGGGGTGGGGTGGGTACAGGGGGGTGTGGGGGGGGTACAGGGGGGTGTGGGGGGTACAGGGTACAGGGGGTGTGGGGGTACAGGGGGGTGTGGGGGGTAAAGGGGGGGTCGTGGGGTACAGGGGGGTGGTGGTGGTACAGGGTGGTGTGGGGGGGGTACAGGGGGGTGTTGTGGGGGGTACAGGGGGGTGTGGGGGGTACAGGGGGGGGGGTGTGGGGGGTACAGGTGGGTGTGGGGGTACAGGGGGGGGTGTGGGGGGGGTACCGGGGGGTGTGGGGGTACAGGGGGGTGGGTGGGGTACAGGGGGGTGTGGGGGTACAGGGGGGTGTGGGGTACAGGGGGTGGGGGGGTACAGGGGGTGTGGGGGGTACAGGGGGGTGTGGGGGTTTACAGGGGGGTGGGGGGTGTAAGGGGGGTGGGGGGGTTACAGGGGTGTGGGGGTACAGGGGGGTGTGGGGGGTACAGGGGGGGGGGGGTACAGGGGGGTGTGGGGGGTACAGGGGGGGGGGGGGGGTGTGGGGCTACAGCAGGGGTGGGGTGGGGGTCAGGGGGGGGTACAGGGGGGGTGGGGGACAGGGGTGTGGGGCACAGGGGGGTGGTGGGGGCGGGCTACAGGGGGGGGTGGGGTACAGGGGGGGGTGGGGGTACAGGGGGGTGTGGGGCTACAGGGGGGGTACAGGCGGGGTTTGGTGGGGGTACAGGGGGGTGTGGGGGTACAGGGGGGTGGGGGTACAGGGGGGTGTGGGGTACAGGGGGGGGTACAGGGGGGGCGTGGAGGGCTACAGGGGTACAGGGGGGTGGTGGGGGTTACAGGGGTGTGTGGGGCTACAGGGGGGTTTGGGGGGTACAGGGGGGTGGGGGGGTAAAGGGGGGTTTAGGGCTACAGGGGGGGTGGGTGGTTACAGGGGGGGGGCTTTTAGTACAGGGTGGGGGTGGGGGTTGCAGGGGTGGGGGGTGGGGTTACAGGGGGGTAGGGGGGGGGGGGTACAGGGGGGTGGGGGGTAAAGGGGGGTTTTATGTGGGGGAGGGTACAGGGGGGGGGTGTGGGGTACTAGGGAGGGGGGGGTACACTCTCTGCCCCCACTGTGACACTGCTCTCGTTGTGCAGAGGGCCCAGACGTGGCCCTGTCGGTTGCGGACTTGCCGAGCAGCCTGGAGGTGGTGGAGGAAACGATGAGCACGCTGGAGCTGCGGGAGTTTGAATCGTCACCGAGGAGGAAACGAGGAAAGAAAAAGAAAGTTGCTGCCAGGAAAAAGAGCGTACGGGAAGGTAGAGTGGACGGGGGTCAGGGGTCACGGTGGTGCTGGGGTCACGGTGGTACAGGGGTCACGGTGGTACAGGGGTCACGGTGGTACAGGGGTCACGGTGGTACAGGGGTCACGGTGGTACAGGGGTCACGGTGGTACAGGGGTCACGGTGGTGCAGGGGTCACGGTGGTACAGGGGTCACGGTGTGTCATGGAGTGCTGCAGCATAAAGGCCCTTCGGCCCACCATGTCAATGCTAACCTTTGTCCAATTTACACTACGGTGCATAAAACTCCGAGTGGCGTAGATAGGGTAGACAGGCAGAACCTTGTCCCCAGGGTGGAAATGTCAAAGACTAGAGGGTGCTGCTTTAAGGTGAGAGGGGCAAGGTTTAAAGGAGATTAGACCAAGTGCTGACCCATTGGGTCTGCTCCCCCCCAACACACACGTCCCATACCCGTAGCCCCCACGGGAGGCGTGGTCCTCCAACTCAACCCGTTGCCGAAGGTAAGATTCCAGCACTCATCGGCAAAGATCACAGCTCGTGAACTTCCCCCAGCACTGGAGTTGAAAAATAAAATCCCAATAGCATCTTCCCAATTACAACACCAATTCCCCCTCCTGTCCTGCCTAGAGCTATGATGGCAACATTGTTGTAAATGTCGGGCGTGTTTGCTGTGAGATGCCATTGAATGTTGCTGCCAGTGTTCCTGTCTTTGTATCGAAGTGTGTTGGAAAGCTGTGAGGAATGATTTTAACAGGAAAAAACATTTTAAATTCAAAGTAGTTTTAAACATTTTCAGTAATATGTCAAGAAATAAAGCCTGAAATTTTCGGATAAGTAGATTTTGGACTCCAGGGGAAAAATCTCTACCGGAATATGTAAAAATATTATCGTTACCGAGTAGATTTTTCGCGAAGATGTGATAACACACACATACACATTCAAGATCAGAGTTTTAATAGTTACTAGACCAAGTGGGATCCGTTGGGTCCCTGTCACATGGGAGGCCTGGTTCCCCCAACGCAACCCGGGGATGGAGGGATATGGATCACATGCAGGCAGAGGGGAGTAGTTTAACTTGGTGCAGTGTACAGCACGGACATTGTGGGCCGAAGGGCCTGTTCCTGTGCTGTTCCATGTTGCGTGTTGTCCAGTTTGCCGTGTTCGCTGCTGATATCTGGTGCGTTGTGTAGACGTGAGCGGTGGTGAGCTGGGAGACCCGGTACGAACACTCACCGGGAACGCCGGGAACACCGGGAGCGCCGGGAACACCGGGAACGCCGAGGCAGAGACTGGGGCCCTGGCGGCCGGAACACAGAGCCGCAGAAAGAAGCAGCGGGCGGTCCGGACGATGCCCGCGGGCACGGCTGCCCCAGGTGGGTGGACGGACCAGGCTGGTAGTGGGTGTGTGGGTGGGCAGTGGGTGTGTACAGAGGTGAGTGTGGGCAGGTGGGGGGGTGTATTGTTGGTGAGTCTGTGTCCACCTCAGGCCCCATGGCCGGGCTGCGGTACTAAGGAGGGGGAGGTGTGTCCCGAGGGAGAGTATTGGGTGGGGACGGATGTGTGGGGGGGGGGGGGGTACTGTGTGTGTGGGGGATGGGGGGGAGGGGTGAACTGTGTGTGGGGGGGACTGTGTGGGGGGGGGACTGTGTGTGGGGGGGGGGTACTGTGTGTGGGGGGGGCACTGTGAAGGGAGGGGTACTGTGTGTGGGGGGGGGGGGACTGTGGGGGGGGGGGTGTGTGGGGGTGTGGTGTGGGGGGGGGTACTGTGTGGGGAGGGGGATGTGTGTGGGGGGGGGGGACTGTGTGGGGGGTTACTGTGGTGTGTGTTGTGGGAGGGGTACTGTGGGGGGTTACTAACTGTGTGTGTGGGGAGGGGGTACTGTGGGGCGGTTTACTGACGGTGTCTTCTCTGCTGCAGGGCCAGGGCGTGCAGTTGCGGGACGAGCTGTACACGGCGTGTCGGAGCGGGGACCTGCAGCGGCTGCAGCAACTCCTCCGTCACCCCCCGGAGACCGGCTGCTGCTCCCCCCCCACCGCCCACAGCCCCCCAACCCTGGGGAGAGAGGGGACGGGGGGAGAGGACGCAGACACACGGGGAGAACCCATGTGGACACCGGCTAGACAGGACCAGGAGGGTCAGACGGACGAGACTGCGGTGGTTCCAACGTTGGAGATTGTAGCAAAGACTGCAGAGGAGACTGTGCCTGCACCAGAGAATGCACCAGTGACTGCACTGGAGCCTGCGACGGTGACTGTGCTGGAGCCTGCGGTGGCTGCACTGGAGCCTGCGGTGACGACTGCACTGGAGCCTGCGGTGACAACTGCACTGGAACCTGCGGTGACTGCACTGGAGCCTGCGGTGACAACTGCACTGGAACCTGCGGTGACTGCACTGGAGCCTGCGGTGACGAATGCACTGGAGCCTGCGGTGACAACTGCACTGGAGCCTGCGGTGACGAATGCACTGGAGCCTGCGGTGAAAACAACTGCACTGGAGCCTGCGGGGACGAATGCACTGGAGCCTGCGGTGACAACTGCACTGGAGCCTGCGGGTGACGAATGCACTGGAGCCTGCGGTGAACAAACTGCACTGGAGCCTGCGGTGACAACTGCAACTGAGACCGGCGGTAACTGCGCTGGAGCTGAACGAGCCGGTGGATGAGTCAGGGTGGACATTACTGCACGTTGCTGACAGCCGCTGCCCACAGCCCTGTCCTGCGCCTGTTTGCTGCACGACGGCTCTGACCCCCCCTCCGGCAGGTACGGACCCCCAGCGGGGGAGGGGGCATGACCCACACCAGGGGGAGGTGTTCCCATTGGGAGACTGGATGTGGGGGGGGGGGGGGGGAGTGGAGATCCAGGGCCGGGGGACACGGGAACCATGGGTTGGGGGGGGTTCAACTCGGTCTTGGGATACTCGATGTGGCTTCCGGGGATTTTGGCTGCGGGGGGTGGGGGGGGGGATCGTGGGTGGAGGCACGAGGGGGGGCTTTCACCTGTGGGGGGGGGGCGGGTTTAGCCGGGGGAGGTGGGGGTTGGGAGAAACGGCTGCGGGCGATCCGGTGACGTTTGCGGTGCCGTGTTGCAGGGTGACCGGTGGGGGGACCGGACCCCGTACTTCAGTATGCGAGACCGTGACACACGCAACGGTTTACGCCCGCTTCATGGTCGGGCATCCGGCTGCGGTTCAAAACTAACCGCTGTCACCAGGTAAAGTAACCTGTCAACATCCCACTGTTGTGGGGGCGGTGGGGGAGTGAGGGATGGGGGGATGAGAGGGGGGGGGTGAGGGAGGGGGGGGGTGAGGGGGGGGGGGAGGCCGGGAGGGGGGTGCGGCGGCGTTGCGTGTGGGACGTGATGTACAGCGTGTTGTTGGCGTGTTGTACACAGATCCCGGCTCCGTGATCGCGTGAGGGCGGGAGAGGATGAGGCGGGACAGGAGGAGGGCGCAGCGAAAAAAACAGCTCGCAGAGCGAGGGAGAGAGGAGGACGGGCGGAAGCAGAGAGGAGGAAGGAGGAGGAGGAAGAGGAGGAGAGGGAAGCGATATTCCACCACTGAGTGAGAGGGGAAAGAGAAGGTGAGGGGGAGGGGCTGTCAGAGGGGTAGGTGGGTGAGGGGTGTCGGGTGGGGGGTGGGGTGAGTGTGAGGTTGGTGGGGGGGCAGGGTGGGGGGGGGTGTGGGGTGAGGAGGGGGTTGGTGGGGGTGTTGGTGTTGGGCGTGGGGTGAGGGCCTATGTAGGGTGCGTAGTGAAGGGTGTTGGGGTGGGTGTGAACACATTGGACGGGTGCGCATGACCTTTGCAGAGGGCGGTGGCCGCAGAGAGAGGGTTTGGCACCACAGATGGTCAGTGCACGGAGCGGCCGGGACACGACAGGTAACTGAGAGAGGGGGCCTTTGGGGGGGGGGCGAGGGGTGTGGGGTCGTGGACTGACGCTACAGTTAGGGGGCGGGGGGGGGGTTAGGGGTGAGCTTGGCGGACACAGCGCCGACAGACACAAAGTCGAAGCAACGGACGGAATGGGAAACGAACTGGCCGGAACGGCCAATAAAACTGAAAGTGTGTACGAAAGAATAAAAACGCCAAAAAATCAAAAAAGGATTTGGACGCTAAAGGCCCCCCCACATTGGGGGACTTGGACCCGTTATGGGCAGGGGCTCCGTTGTATAGACAAAACTCTGGCCATGGGACGTATGGAAGTGGGAATGGTGATGTGGGCTGTGGGGCTGTGGCGATGTGGGTGCGTGGGTTGTGGGTGGTGGTGTTGTGGGGGCTTGTGGGCGGTGGTTGGGTGTGGGTGTGTGGGTTGTGGGTGTGGGTTGTGGGTTGGGTTGTGGGTGTGGGTTGTGGGATGTGGGTTGTGGGTATGTGGGTTGGGGGTTGTGGGTGTGATGTGGGTTGTGGGAAGTGGATGTGTGGGGCTGTGGGTTGTGGGGTTTGGGTTGATGGCGTGTGGGTGTGTGGGGTTGTGGGTTTGTGGGTTGTGTGTGTGTTTTGTGGGATGTGTGTTGTGGGTGGTGGTTGTGGGTTGTGGGTGTGTGTGTGGGTGTGTGGGCTGTGGGTTGTGGTGTGTGGGTGTATCTATATGTGGGAGTGTGGGGTGTTGGGTGTGGGGATGTGGGTTGCATGGGCTGTGGCGTGGTGGGATGTGGGCTGTGGGTAGGTGGGCTGTGGGTGTTGGGTAATGTGGTGTTGGTGATGTGGTGTGTGGGTGGTGTGGGTGGGATGTGGGTCTGTGGGGTTATTTGGGTTGTGGGTGTTGGTTCGGAGGGGGATGTGGGTAGGGGCTGTGGGTTAGTGGCTGAGGATGTGGGTTGTGGCTGTGGGTGTGTGGGGTGTGGTGTGTGGGTGTGGGGATGTGGTGCTGTGATTGTGGGGGATATTGGGATGTGGGTGTGGGTTGTGGGCTGTGGGTTGTGGGGTGTGCTCTTTTTGGGGCCTGTGGGCTGTGGGTGTGGGATGTGGTGTGGGAGTGCAGTTGTGGGTTGTTTGGGGATTGTTGTTAGAGGGGTGTGGGTGGTGTGTGGTGGGGGAGTGGTGTGGGGGTGTGGCGTGTGGGTTGTGGGTTGTGGGCTTGGGGATGTGGGATGTGGGTTTGTGGGTAGTGGGATGTTGGGAAGTGGGGGCATTTGGTTTGTGGGATGTGTTGCTGTGGGTGTTGGATGGGTGTTTGTGGTGGGTGATGTGGGATGGGGGTGTATGGGATGTGGGATGTGGGTAGTGGGTGATTTCTGGGATGTGGGTTGTGGGAATGTGGGATGTGGGTTGTGGGGAGAGGTGTTAGAGTTTGGGTTGTGGGAGTGGGAGGGGGATGTGTGCGTGTGATGTGGGATGTGGGGATGTGTGTGTGTGGGATTGTGGGTGTGGGGAGGGTGGGTTGTGGGGATGTGGGCGTGTGGGCTGTGGGCTGTGGGTGTGTGGGGAACTGTGGGTTGTGGGCTACGTGGGAAGTGGGGGTGTGGGTGTGGGCTGTGGGTGTGGGGGATGTGGGCAGTGGGTTGTGGGAAGTGGGGGGCGTGGGTGTTTGGGAAGTGGGTGTGGGAGTGGCTGTGGGGAGTGGGTTGTGGGGATGTGGGCTGTGGGGATGTGGGCTGTGGGTGTGGTGGGTTGTGGGCTGGGGGGTTTAGCGGTGGGTTGGTGGGTGGTGTTGTCGTGGGTACGTGGGTGTGGGGGGGGGGGTGTGGGTTGTGGGCTTGTGGGGTTGTGGGAAGTGGGTGTGGGGCGGGTCGTGGGCAGTGGGTGGGGCAGGGATGTGGGTTGTGGGATGTGGTGTTTTGGGGGCTGTGGGGTTGTGGGTGTGGGTTTGTGGGTTGTGGGGGGTGATGGGCTGTGGGTTGGGGTTGTGGGATTGTGGGTTGTGGGGAGTGGGTGGGTTGTGGGTGTGGGCTGTGGGATGTGGGCGTGGGATGTGGGTTGTGGGGGGGGGTTGGTGGGTTGTGGGTGGGGGTGTGTGGGGATAGTGGGGTGTGGGTTGGTGTGGGAAGTGGGGCTGTGGGGTGTGGGCTGTTGGGTTGGGTTAGTGGGCTGGGGGTTGTGGGGTTGTGGGTGTGTGGGGGTGGGATGTGGGTTTGTGGGGTTGTGGGTGGGTGGGGTTGTGGTGTGGGCTGTGGGGATGTGGGCTGTGGGTTGTGGGATGTGGGTGTGGTTTGTGGCGTTGTGGGCTGTGGGTTGTGGGCTGTGGGTTGTGGGTCGTGGGTTGTGGGCTGTGGGCTGTGGGCTGTGGGCTGTGGGTTGTGGGTGTGGGTTGTGGGCTGGTGGGTTGTGGGTTGTGGCTGTGGGTGTGGGCCGTGGGCCGTGGGCTGTGGGATGTGGGTCGTGGGCGGGTGGAGCGGAGGTTGGGACAATGTTCATCCCCCCACAGTGATGTGATGGACGCGGGGGTCTGGACCAATCGCTGACAAGTCCCACCCCCCGGGAACGACATGTCCATTACGGGACGTTTCTGTTGACCGGCAGTCGGCCCGTTGTCCTGTAGGCGACGCTGCGTTCGGGCAGGTGGGTGTTTCGACATCCCGAGCGTGCCCAATGTGTGAGTTTGCTGTTAGGCGGACAAAAACGTTGTGGTATCTGGTGGGTTTTGTGCGTTCCCGGCCTTTGTTAGTGTGGTGTTGTGTGTCGTTATATTCCGTTTTGTGTT
>NW_026576270.1:127500-130993 GCF_028641065.1 Leucoraja erinaceus
GGGGGAATGTGAACACGGGGGTCAAGGTGTTGTATATGAATGCGTGAAGTATAAGGCATATAGTGGACGAGCTTGAGGCTCAGTTAGAAACCGGCAAATATGATGTTGTGGGAATTACTGAACAATGGCTGCAAGAGGGCCAGGGCTGTGGACTGAATATCCCAAGGGTATACAATCATATCGAATAGACAGGACAGGTGGGCAGAGGGGGTGGGTTTTTGCTCTGTTGGTGAGGAATGAAATTCAGTCCCTTGCAAGGCAGAAGTGACATTGACAATCAGGGAGATGCAGTAGGAGCAGTCAGTATGGGTAGAAACTAAGGAAGCCCAGCTAAATTGTAAGGGTTAAAAAAGCTCTACTCTAATGAGACTAAAGCCAGACCCTACAGGCCCCCAAACCAGTAGCCTGGACATGTTGGACATAGGGGTGCAAGTTGAATCAGGAGTTAAACAGTGGGCATGTAGGCAAAAAGTAATGCTGTGGTTTTTATGGGAGATTTTCAACACATGCAGGGAGACTTGGAAAAAGTGCAGGTTGTTATCTGGACCCTAAGAAAAGGGGGACTTTTGTCGAGTGCCTACATGATGGATTCTTAGAGCAGCTTGTATATTGGAGCCTACCAGGGGGGAGAAGGCCAGTTCTGGATTTAGTGTTTTGTAATGAACCGGATTTGATAAAGGGGCACCTCAAGGTGAATGACCATTAGGGAGGCAGTGACCATAACATGGACAGGGGTTTAATCTACAATTGGGAGAGGGAGAAGGGTAGAGTCGGATGGAGGTGTCAGTATCACAGTTGTTGAAACAAAAAGGGGAGGGGAGCCATGTGGGAGGAGTGGCCAAAGTGGACTGGAAAGAGACCTCGCAGGCAGGGATGACAACTTGTGGAAAACAAACAATGGCAGGTCGTTTTGGGAATAATACAGATGGGTGCAGGGATCAGTTCATTCCAACGAAAGAGAAGAAAGCGTTCCCAAGGGAGTAAGGGGTGACGTGGCTGACAAGGGACGTCTGGGACAGTATAAAATGATAGTGAATGAAGTAAAAACGTAGCAAAGATGGGAGAACAGAAGCAAGAGGATGTGAGGTAAGGTTTACAGGAACAACAGATAGCTAGGGGAGAATAGATGATGTGTACGAGGTGACGCTAGCCAAGACAAAGCAGGACTAGTAAAAATGCTTCTTTAGGTATGTGAAGGGTTCATGAAAAAATTGAAGGTAGAAGACCAAAAGTTGTTGATCCTTGAAGATTGCAAAAGGTTGAATTTATGCTCTGGGGAACAAAGGAAATGAGTTTGAACAGGTAACTTTGGGAATCTGTCCATTGAGTGCACTAAGGAGGACACAGGACAATCTTCCTGAACCTATAGTATAGTGGGCCAGAGGAATGTAGGTGGGGTGACGGGAGGAACTGAAGTGAAATCCAAATGCAGGCAGGGAATGGTATGGGAAGTCCAGGACTGATGGGGACTGAAAGGCTGATAAAAAAAATCCCCAGGGCCTGATGGTCTGTGATCCCAATGTACTTGCACACAAGTGGGTGGGTGGTGAAGAACTCAGTGTGGTTGTGGGGGGTTGGGTCAGTGTGTGGGGGGGGGGTGGGTGTTAGGGTGTGGTGTTGTGTCAAGTGTGGGAGGGGACAGGTTTGTCAGTGGGGGGGGTATGTTTGGGCAGTGTGGGTCAGTGTTGGTACAGGAGTGGTGCCAGTTGTGTGGGTAAGGGTGTGTAGTGTCAGGGGGGTGGTTGGTCAGGTGGTGGGGGTGTTCAGGTTGTGGGTCAGGGTGTAGTGTGTCGGTGTGGGAAATCAGTGGGTGTCAGTGTGGTGGGGGTTGTCAGTGGATGTGTGTCAGTGTGGGTGTGGTCCGTGGGTGGGTTGTCAGTGGGGGGTGGTGTGGGTGGTGTGTCACGTGGGTGTGTTATGTGGGGGGTTGAGGGTGTGTGTGTGGGGGTGGTAAGTGGGGGGGTGTTGGGTCAGGGTGTGTGTCAGGGGGTTGTGTGGGTGTGTGGTCAGTGGTGTGGGTGTGGGTCAGGGGGTGTGTGTGTCAGGTGCGTGTGTGTGGTCAGGGTTGTCATGTGGGGGGGTGTTGGTTACAGTGTGGGGGGGTTGGTGTGTGTGGGGGGGTGGGCAGTGGTGTGTGTCAGTTGTGTGGGGTGTTTGGTCAGTGGTGTCAGGGGTGTGGTCAGTGTGGGGGGGTGTGTCAGGGTGGGTGGGGGTGTTGGTGTCAAGTGTGTGGGGGGTCAGGGTCAGTGGGTGTCAAGTATGGTGTGTGTGTGTGGGGTGGAGTCAGTGGGGGTGGGGTGTTGGTCAGTGTGTGGTCAGTGTGAGTTGTGTGTGGGGGTGGGGGTGGGTCAGTGGGGGTCAGTGTGTAGTTGGTGGGGTGCCCGTGGTCAGTGTGTGTGGGTATGGTTGGTCAGGGTGTGGGTGGTTCAGTGTGTGTGGTGTGTGGGGGGTGGGGGTGTAGTGTGTGTGGGTCAGTTGTGTCAGTGTGTGGGTGTGGTCAGTGTGTGTGGGGGGTGGTCCGTGTGTGTGGGTTCAGTCCGTGTGTGTGGTGGTCAGTGTGTGTGTGGGGGGGTGTGTGTGGGGGGGTGGTCAGTGGGTGTGGGGGTGTGTGGGTGTGGTGGGGGGTGGTCAGTGGGGTGTGGGGTGGTCAGTGTGTGGGTGTTTGGTTCAGTGGGTGGGGTGGTGGTCAGTGTGGGGGGGGGGTGTGGGGGGGGTTGGTCAGGGTGTGTGTCAGTGTTTGCGGGGGGTGGTCAGTGTGGGGGGGGGGGGTGTGGTCCCACGGGGGTGGTGGTCAGTGTGGGGTGGTGGGTTGTGTGTTGGTGTGGTCAGTGGGGGTGTGTGTGGTGGGCCGTGTGGTCAGTGGGGGGGGGTGTGTGTCTGGTCAGTGTGTGGGGGGTGGTCCAGTGTGTGGGGGTGTGTTGTCAGGTGTGTGTGTCAGTGTGTGGGTGTGGTGGGTAAGTGTGTGGGTGTGTGGTCAGTGGTGTGGGGGGGTGTGTGTGTTGGGTGGGGGGGTGGTCAGTGTGGGGTGTTTCAGTGGTGTGGGTGTGGTGATCAGTGGGTCAGTGGTTGGTGTGTGGGGGGGGGTGTGTCAGGTGTGTCAGGGTGTGTGTGTCAAGTGGGGGGGGGGGTGGGGGTGTCAGGGTGGTTTGTAGTCAGTGTGTGTGTGTAATGGTGTGGTGTGTGTGGGGTGTGTGTGTCAGGGAAACCGTTGTGGTGTGGGTGTGTGTCAGTGGAGGTGTGTTCGGTCAGTGGTGTGTGGGTGTGGGTGGGTGTGTGTGTGTGTGTGTGGGTGTGTGTGGGTGTGTGTGTGTGTGTGTGTGTGTGTGTGTGTGTGTGTGTGTGTGTGTGTGTGTGTGTGTGTGTGTGTGTGTGTGTGTGTGTGTGTGTGAGTGTGTGTGTGTGTGTGTGTGTGTGTGTGTGTGTGTCAGTGTGTGTGTGTCAGGGTGTTGTGTGTCAGGGTTGGGTGTTGTCAGTGTGTGTGGTCAGGTGTGTG
>NW_026576271.1:0-85000 GCF_028641065.1 Leucoraja erinaceus
CTCCCCCCCCCCCCCCCCCCCCCCACCCCCCCCACCCCCTGGCAGAAATATTGGAATTGGTGGAGAGGTGGAATTAAGTGGTAGGGTGTCCAGCCCTCCCGGTGATGCTGGGACCCAAACGGGTCCCACTTAGTTAGGCTAGTATTCACTAAAACTAAATCAAACTCTCAAAACAGTAACTCTAAAACTAAAACTAAATCAAACTACTAAACACAAACTATAAACTCAAATTACAAACTCTAAACTCAAAGCATGAACAAAATGTAAAATTAAGCGCGCAGTGAACTCCGGCTGGTTCGAGCCCGGGGGAGAGGAACCGACACAGACAGAAACAGAAACCATTCTTCATTGCAATCATTTTATTGATAGCTTTCCAGTTGTACAGAGAGTGAGAGGCGGAGACCTGGCACGCCCGCCGGGGTCACGGACCTACTTGATGCCACGAGTACCTACGAACGGCACCACGACATGCTACGACCTCATACTCGGCGGAGGTCGTGAATTAGGTCGTGAAAATGGGTCAGGGGAGGATATTCAGCGTGTCGGGGAGAGACGGCGAGTGTGAGCAAATGGGATGGAGAGGGCACGGATTCCTAAACCCCGCGGCGCTGAGTGCATTTTACAATCAGAGAGACGGGCGATTTCACCACTTCTTTGAACTGCTGCCTGAACTTCGTCTGGGTGACGGCATAAAGAGCCGTGTTTGTGCAGCAGCTCAGGATCTGCAGCATGTAGCCTAGTTCGCCGATGGCGAACAATGGATAGTCCCAGCTGGGAATTAATGCAGACAGTCTGAACCACACAACATGTATCGCATTGACCGCCCACAACACGATGAAATTCCCCGAGATGACCAGCAGTAAAATGAGGGATTTCCTGCGGCTCTCCATCTCCGGGTCTCTGCCACTCTCCCCACTGTTGGGAACCCGGAGTCTCCTGCGGGCTCTGCTCGCCACTAACACGTATCTGATGGTCGAAGTGTTAAACACAACAATGAGGCCAAATGGGATCCCGGGGGTGATGAGATACTGGATAAACTCCACGATTCCCCAGACCAGTGACTGTCGAACACCGGATCTTGTCCAACAATACCAGGGTGGATTAGATAGAGTGTAGTTACCGCTCAACATAAAAAACCAGAATGTGTTCTTTAAACAGCTCAGCACGGACACTGTGCACAGAACCACAGCCGCCGTTCTCCCGGTGCAATACTTTGTTTTCAGCTTCTGGCAACAAATGGCCACAAACCGATCAAAGGTGAAGGTGACGGTGAACCAGACAGAACAGTCCGTGGCGGCGTAAACCAAGAAGACGTGGATGTTACACACTGGAGCAAGAAACAGGAACCTAAATGCTTCCAAGTAAGCAATTGGAATCTGCCTCAGTATCAGGTCGACAATAATGACCAGTAGATCGGCCGTTGCCATGGCGATCAGGTAGCGAGTGACACCTGTGGAGAGACCGCACTTTCCCCGGGACAGGGTCACAATCGTCAGCGCGTTCACTTTGAGGAGGGAAGCAAACAGAGACATGACAGCTGACAAAGCAAACTCGGCAGATTCATCGAGGGGCAAATCAAATGCACAATCCTGTTCTGGATTGTAGAAAATTGTCCAACGAGGCTGTCTACTAGTAACTACCCAAGGAAATAAATTATGAATGGTAAAATAACAGCATCTGCTCGATTACTTAACAGATGAGAAGCAGCAGTTACGACGGTTCGGATAAATAATCAGATTGGATTCTGACCTTTGCTGACTTCACCATGGGAGTTTAGCTCTTTGCTTCACTGTGAATCGGGTTCAATGGGGGCTAGAGAACAGACACGCGTTATGCTCTTTAGTGTGGATAAATCAGCCCAGGGTTCCCCCTCTATTCATTGCCCAATGAGACCACCAGGGGCGCCGGGGAGATTGCAGCCCTGTCGGCAGTCTGTTCGTTTTTTACATCTTTTGTTATTTTTAGTGTTTGTTAAAAGTTTTATTTAATGTACTTCGGTTTGTTTTATGTGTGGAGAGGGTGTATGTGTGGGGGGGTGGGGGTCGGGGAAACGTTTTTCCAGGTTCTTACCTTCCCGAAGATGTGATCATTTTTAGGATAACATTCTCCGGGCTTTGCGCCCTACCATCGATGGAGCTGGAAGCCGCCTCGGACTGTCGTTAGCCCCACCGCGGGGGCGGACTTAACATCGGAGCGGATCCCTTGCTTGGGATCGCTCTCACCGCGGCCTGCGGACTTACGATCAAGGGCTCGCAGTCTTGGGAGAGGCAGGTCGCGACCTCCAACGCCGCAGAAGGTTCGACCAGCCCCGGCGCGGGTTAGCTGCCAACCCCCGATACAGGAGCTGAACGCCTCGACGCGGAGGGGCCGAACGCCACCGGCTACGGGAGCCAAGATCGTCCCATAAACGGGGGCTCGAGGCCCCCGACCAAGGAGAACACAGAGGAAGGACGAACTTTATTTGAGGAATGTGTCGGAGTCATGTGTAGATGTTCATGTTAAAATGAAGGCTGACTTTGAGAGATGGCGTAGTCTGCCACTCACTATGGCTAGGAGAGTGCAGTCAGTGAAGATGACTGTACTTCCCAGATTTCTTTACTTGTTTCAATGTTTGCCGGTTTTCCTACCCAAGTCATTTCTTTAACTCAGTTAACCAATCTATAACCTCCTTTATATGGGGTAGCAAGGTTCCAAGGGTCAATAAGTGCACTCTCCAAAGAGGTCGTGAAATAGGTGGACTGGGCCTTCCTAGCTTTATTAATTATTACTGGGCATCCAATATCCAAAAGATATTATTCTGGCTCCACCGACCAGATACAGACTGGTGTCTGGTTGAATCACAATCCTGTTACTCCTCGTCTCTCTCAGCTTTAGTATATTCCTCCCTGCCATTGAAATCCTCTAGATTTACATCCA
Source organism: Leucoraja erinaceus (assembly GCF_028641065.1). NCBI lineage: Eukaryota > Metazoa > Chordata > Chondrichthyes > Rajiformes > Rajidae > Leucoraja > Leucoraja erinaceus. The sequence goes on from NW_026576271.1 coordinate 2,917, forward strand.
ACCCTGTCGTACTATCCACCATCAAAATGTTTAACGGATTTCGTTGCCATTATAAGCTTACCAGCTTCAGTTCTGGGTCCCATTCATAGTAACAATTTATTCCCCCCCTCTACACTTGACTCAACCTTTCGACAGTGGGGTTTGAATGGTCTTTTGTGCATTAAGGATTTATACACTAACAACATATTTGATAGTTTCGACAACCTACACAAAAAACATGGCCTCCCACATAATCATTTCTTTAAATATATTCAGGTCCGCCACTTTGTCATGAAAAAATTCCCTTATTTTCCTGATCTCCCTCCTGTAACGGTGTTGGATAAACTCACTCTCACCTTTGCAAATAAAGGACTGATCTCTGCAGTATATTCTCAACTGATGTATTTAGGAGATCAAAACCTGAACAAAGTTAAAGCTAGGTGGGAGGATTACCTTGGTATGGATCTGTCTGAGGAATGCTGGACAGAAGCGCTGAAAAAAGCCCACTCCTCGTCATCATGTGCTAGATTGGGGCTCATACAATTTAAAGTTTTACACAGGGTTCGTTTAAGCAAAGCCAGGCTTACTAACATATATCCAGGGATGGATGCTGGTTGTGACAGGTGCTCGTTCTTTCCAGCCAATCTAGCTCATGCATTCTGGTCTTGCCCCAAACTTGTTAACTACTAGGCAGTGGTTTTTAAAACCATCAGTGAAGTCCTTGGGATGACAGTGAGACCTTGCCCGCTTGTAGCTGTATTTGGTGTAACATATAAAACCTTTGGTTTAAATACAACCCAGTCTGATATCATTACATTTACATCACTTTTGGCCCGTAGGAGAATCTTACTGGTCTGGAAATCTACCACTCCTCCATCTGCCGCTGCTTGGCTGGAAGACGTCATGTTTTTTATTTATCATACTGAGGGTCTAAAGCAAAGGGAACTATGGAGGAGGAGCCATCTTGGGGAACGGCTGCTAACCAGCAGCCGTCCTTTTAATTCGCTTTTTTTTGAAGTTTTGAGTAAGTCCTGTGTTTCGTCCGTTGGAGAAATGGACTTTTTAATGCGGGGGTTGGGGGCAATTCTACTTCTAGGTCCCTACCTGGTCGGTGAGGCAGCTTTTGCTCCGGGCTGCCCGTCGACCCGTCCTCGTGGCCTACCAGCGGGCTTGGAGCGCCGTTTCCTGGCGGGGACCGCCCAGCACCTCGGCTTCGGTGGCGGCACAGCGCTGGAGCGCTATCGTGGAGCGGAGCGGGCGATGCCTTGCCTGGGTCGCCGCGCTGGATCGACGCGCTGGAGCTCCGGTGAGCTGTGACCGCCGAGATCAACACCTCCGGGCTGCGGGTCTGCGGAGTGGAGCGGGCGGCGCCGACTTTAACATCGGGTGCCTGGGAGCTCCAACCCGGCGCGGCCTTGCCGGCTTCGGAAGCCGCGGTCCCCAGTCAGGAAGCGGCCGTTCCAGGTGGCCCAGCCGCTGAGAGGACTCTCCCAACGCCGGGTCAACACCACCCTGTGAGAACGGCCAGGAACATCGGGCCTCCGTAGAGGCAATAACGGTGGCCTCAATAGGCCTGAATTTGTGTGAACTGGGGATGAGGTCTGGACATTGTGCCTTGGATGATTTTTTTGTCTGTAAGTAAACCTGTTAGTCTGTGTCCAAGATGGCTGTCGGAGGGAGAGGGACGCTGGCGCGCTTTAGCTGCCGCTGCTCTCTCTTCACAATGTGTTTTTGATTTTTTGTTTTTGGAGCGAATTCTGTCTTTAATTTGTGTTTCTGTGATGTCTTTATTATTTATTTTATTCCGATTATATGTTTTATTATTCTTGTTAATCTCTGTAAGGTGTCCTTGGGATTTCTGAAAGGCGCCCAAAAATAAAATTTATTTTTATTATTATTACCTATTGACTGAGGGCACTTGACACTAAGTGGGGATACGCCTTTATTCTATTTTGTTACTTTATTATTGTTAAAAAGTGCATTGAATATTGATTTTATGATATATTTGGATTGTGAAAAAATAAGCTGCCAAGGGGTGTTTAGGGACGGTGGGTTAGGGTTATTTTGTTTATATTATTATTATTATTATTATTTATTATTATTATTATTATTATTATTATTATTATTATTATTATTATTAATTCATAAAAAAACAAAATGGAGGAAAAATGTAATGCCATACGTCAGATGTACTGTGATTTTTTTCCCCTCCAATAAAACACTATTATTATATAAATGTGTTTTGAGTCTGTTGCTTTTAATTGTATGACTGACCTGCCCAGTGAAATTCCTCGTATGTTGCAAAACATACTTGGCGAATAAAATCTGATTCTGATTCTGATTCTGATTCCAATGCGCTAGTGTCAGTTTGTTGGGGACAGTACTGGTTCCGATACGGAGCATAACGCAGACACAGTGATATTGGGCAAAACTGGGCCAGATCCCAGCAGCAACCGTTCGCTTCAATCGCACCTGGGAGGAGAAGGGAGGCTACATATTTATCGCCGAGCACAGCAGCAGTGGATTACAGCAGGAGGGTGAATTACAAGAACGGGAATGGAACGTTAACGATTGTTTACCGCGTTAATAACATGAGCTGTGGACATTGTAGCAATGTATAAATAACCGGCACAAATTGTAAGCAACGCGGTGATAAACAGCGTGAAACCTCTGATCCACACAATCAGGCAGCATCAACACATTACCCATTACTCTGTCGCAGATTGCTTAAAGGGACACGTCATGAATTGTTCGAGCTACAGACATTTATACCGGATCCCGTCACTGCCGCTTCTCACCTGTTGATGCGCGGGAATTTGAACGGGGACTTACCTGGAGAAGCAACAAGGGCGATGATGGGATAAAAGACATGCTGAATAGTTATGAGTAGACTGTAGATCCGATCATCTAAGCTGTACCAAGAATTAAAAATATCGGCGGCCTCATAGAAGACTCCCTTCTCCATCGCGGTAACATCCGTGTCAATCGTTTTCAGAGACCGATCCATGTGTGTAACACCGCACTCACTGTTCCCCGATTGCACCCGGTGACATTCACTTCACTCTCTAATATTCCCGGATTCCTAAACATCCATCTAACATCCCACTTTATTGTACACAGATTCCCAATGGTTTTCTCCGTCTGTGGAGCTGCTGCTCTGTGTCGGTGACGGGCGGGATGATCTCACTAACACTCTCATATCCCATCAACAGGAATCCTTTTTTATTGGAACTGGGAAACCTCCGGTGACACAACCGGGCTCCGTGCGGACTGACGTTAATTACACTCACTGAACAAACACCTATTGTTAACTCTTTTGTGTCCGGGCACAAAGTGCCTCACGGAAAGTGTAGTCATCATGGGTGATGATAAACGTTATTTATGTTTTGTCGAGTGGACAGTTAGTGCCGGGGAATAATCTGCGGGGCTGGTAGAATCCGCACCGTCTCTCCGCAATCCCAATAATCGTGAGCAGTCGCCTGAAATCGCAATGTTCAGATTACTCGCTTCCATGGACGAGTGCAAAATTAAACGAACGGCCAGGCACCATGCATTATATTTAAATAATGGATTTGGGGCCCAGCCAACCATTCAGCAGTAAAGACAGCCACCAGATCTCTTTTAAAATATTTTCCTCTTGCCCTAAACCGATTTCGTGTTGAAGATGATGTTCCGACCATGGAGACAAAAGTCGATCTCTGTTCTCCGTCCCTCGTATCCTGATGCGTTTCTTTCTGGTGACATCTCAACGTCCATGGATAGAAACATAGAAGCATAGAAAATAGGTGCAGGAGTAGGCCATTCGGCCCTTCGAGCCTGCACCGCCATTCGATATGATCATGTCTGATCATCCAACTCAGTATCCCATCCCTGCCTTCTCTCCATATCCCCTGATCCCTTCAGCCACAAGGCCCACATCTAACTCCCTCTTAAATACAGCCAATCAACTGGCCTCGACTACCTTCTGTGGCAGAGAATTCCACAGATTCGCCACTCTCTGTGTAAAAATGATTTTCTCATCTGGGTCCTAAAAGACTTCACTCTTATTCTTAAACTGTGACCCCTTAGTTCTGGACTTCCCCAACATCGGGAATAATCTTCCTGCATCTAGCCTGTCCAACCTCTTAAGAATTTTGTAAGTTTCTATAAGATCCCCCCTCAATCTTCTGAATTCTAGCGTGTTCTTCATATGAAAGTCCTGCCATCCCAGGAATCAGTCTGGTGAACATTCTCTGTACTCCCTCTATGGCAAGAATGTCTTTCCTCAGATTGGGAGCCCAAAATTGTACGCAATACTCCAGGTGTGGTCTCACCAAGACCCTGTACAACTACAGTAGAACCTCCCTGCTCTTATACTCAAATCCTATTGCTATGAATGCAAACATAACAGTTGCTTTCTTCACTGCCTGCTGCACCTGAATTCCTACTTTCAATGACTGGTGTACCATGACACCCAGGTCTCGTTGCATCTCCCCTTTTCCAAATCGGCCACCATTCAGATAATAGTCTACTTTCCTGTTTTTGCCACCAAAGTGGATAACCTCACATTTATCCACATTATACTGCATCTGCCATGCATTTGCCCCCTCACCCAACCTATCCATGTCACCTTGCAGCCTCCTAGCATCCTCCTCACAGCTAACACTGCCCCCCAGCTTCGTGTCATCCGCAAACTTGGAGATGTTGCATTCAATTCCCTCATCCAGATCATTAATATATATTGTAAATAGCTGGGGTCCCAGCACTGAGCCTTGCGGTACCTCACTAGTCACTGCCTGCCATTCTGAGAAGGACCCGTTTACTCCTACTATTTGCTTCCTGTCTGCCAGCCAGTTTTCTATCCACATCAATACTGAACCCCCAATACCGTGTGCTTTAAGTTTGTATAATAATCTCTTATGTGGGACCTTGTCGAAAGGCTCCCGAAAGTCCAGATATAACTGGTTCTCCCTTATCCACTGTACTAGTTACATCCTCGAAAAATTCTATAAGATTCGTCAGACTTGATTTACCTTTCATAAATCCATGCTGACTTTTCCCCAATGAATTCACCACTTTCCAAATGTGCTGCTATCCCATCTTTAATAACTGACTCCAGAATTTTCCCCACCGCCGATGTTAGACTTAACGGATCTGTAATTTCCCGTTTTCTCTCTCCCTCCCTTTTTTTAAAGTGGGGTTACATTAGCTACCCTCCAGTCCTCAAGAACTACTCCAGAATCTAAAGAGTTTTGAAAAATTATCACTAATGCATCCACTATTTCTGCGGCTACTTCCATAAGTACTCTGGGATTCAACTTATCTGGCCCTGGGGATTTATCGGCCTTTATTCCATTCAATTTACCTAACACCACTTCCCGGCTAACCTGGATTTCACTCAGTTACTCAATCTCATTTAACCCCCGGTCCCTTGCTATTTCCGGCAGATTATTTATGTCTTCCTTAGTGAAGACAGAACCAAAGTAGTTATTCAATTGGTCTGCCATGTCCTTGTTCCCCATGATCAATTCACCTGTTTCTGACTGCAAGGGGTCTACATTGGGTTTAACTAATCTTTTCCTCTTCACATATCTATAAAAACGTTTGCAGTCAGTTTTTATGTTCCCTTCCAGTTTTATTTCATAATCTATTTTCCCTTTCATAATTAAGCCTTTTGTCCTCCTCTGCTGGACTCTGAATTTCCCCCAGTACTCTGCTAGGCTGCTTGTTCTGGCTAATTTGTACGCTTCATCTTTTGTTTTGATACTATCCCTGATTTCCCTTGTTATCCACGGATGCACTACCTTCCCTGATTTATTATTTTGCCAAACTGGTATGAACAATTGTTGTAGTTCATCCATGCAGTTTTTAAATGCCTTCCATTGAATATCCACCGTCAACCCTTTAAGAAACATTTGCCAGTCTATCTTGGCCAATTCACGTCTCGTACCCTCAAAGTCACCTTTCTTTAAGTTCAGGACCCTTGTTTCTGAATTAACAATGTAACTCTCCATCCTAATGAAGAACTCAAACATATTATGGTCACTCTTGCCCAAGGGGCCACGCACAACAAGACTGCTAACTAACCCTTCCTCATTGCTCAATACCCAGTCTAGAATAGCCTGCTCTCTCGTTGGTTCCTCTACATGTTGGTTTAGAAAACTATCCCGCATACATTCCAAGAAATCCTCTTCCTCAGCACCCGTGCCAATTTAATTCATCCAATCTATATGTGGATTGAAGTCACCCATTATAATTGTTTTACCTTTGTTGCACGCATTTCTACTTTCCTGTTTGATGCCATCCGCAACTCCACTACTTCTGTTAGGTGGCCTGTACACAACTCCCACTAGCGTTTTCTGCGCCTTAGCTCTACTCATATCGATTAAAAATCCTGCAAGCTAATGTCCTTCCTTTCTGTTGCGTTAATCTCCTCTCTAACCAGCAACGCTACCCCGCCTCCTTTTCCTTTCTGTCTATCCCTCTTGAATATTGAATATCCCTGGATGTTCAGCTCCCAGCCTTGGTCACCCTGGAGCCATGTCTCCGTGATCCCAACTATATCATATGCATGCATAACTATCTGCACATTCAACTCATCCACCTTATTACGAATGCTCCTTGCATTAAGATACAAAGCCTTCAGGCTTGTTTTTACACTCTTACCCCTTATACCATTATGCTGAAAAGTGGCCCTTTTTGATTTTTGCCCTGGATTTGTCTGCCTGCCACTTTTACTTTTCACTTTGCTACCTATTGCTTCTACCCTCATTTTACACCCCTCTGCCTCTCTGCTGCTGCACCCATCCCCCGCCACATTAATTTAAATCCTCCCCGACAGCACTAGCAAACACTCCCCCAAGGACATTAGTTCCATTCCAGCCCAGGTGCAGACCGTCCTGTTTGTATTGTCCCAACTCCCCCAGAACTGGTTCCAATGCCCTAGAAATTTGAATCCTTCCCCCTTGCACCATTTTTCAAGCCACGTATTCATCTGCAATATACTCCTATTTCTACTCTGACCAGCCAGTGGCACTGGTAGTAATCCACAGATTATTACCTTTGAGGTCTTACTTTTAAGTGTATCTCTTTTTTTTACCTATATCGTTGGAGCCAATATGCACCACGACAACTGGCTGTTCACCCTCCCCTCCAGAATGTTCTGCAGCCGTTCAGTGACATCCCTGACCATTTCGCCAGGGAGGCAACATACATCACGGAGTCTGGTTTGCGGCCGCAGAAACGCCTATATATTCCTCGTACAATTGATGTAGGGAATATCATGGGCCAAGCGTGTTCAATTGTCATATGTACAGATAACTCAACAATATTTGTTTCTTGTAGCAACATAACACAGCGCACACAGATAACACAAAGAGCAAAAGAAAGTTCAATATGCTAAAATAATCAATATTAGGGCAAATCCAAAGCTGGAAGTCTCAAGCATAAACAACATTGTCCGTAGTTCATAGTTTAGTTGATGTTTGTGGTGGTCAAGAACCCGGTTGTTATGGAAATAAATTGTTCCTGAAACAGGGGTGAGCACAGTTTGCAGACTCCGATATTCTTTCCCGGAGTTTGGAGATAACCAAAACCATGATGATGGCTGGTTGCCATTTCATGACACTGCCTCTTGTAGATTCATTAGATGGCGGGTAGTTCAGATGATGGATAGGACATGCCGATGGTCACCACGTTTTATTAATATCCTACATTCCTGGGCTTTCGAAGTGCCGAACCAGGCCCTTTGGCAACCATTCAATATGGTCTCTACCTGAGACCTGTAGACAGGGCCGGATTTAGATGAAGAGAAGCGCGAAGCTGTTCCACTTGTGAGCCGCCCCCATCTCCCCAATCCCCAACGCGCACGACGGGAGGAAGATGGTCCACCAGATTGACACCGATTTGCAGCCGAGCGTGGCCAATGAGATAAGGGGCTGGAAAGCTGAGCTTCAGTTAATTATTTATTTATTGCCACTGCTAGTGTCGAGTTAATGGCTTAAAACACAATTATTCGGAAATGGAGGGCAAGGAAAATGACTGAAGGGTTGCTTGGAGACAACAGTGCGTTGTGACAGCATATCTAAGAAAGGCCTATGACAGTGTCAACAATATTATACGCCTTGCAGGGCTCTCACTTAATTATTTTTCTTTGTTGTCAGCCAGGCAACCTTGGCAGCTTTTTAAGTTGCCAAATGACAGTTTAAACATAGAAACATAGAAACATAGAAATTAGGTGCAGGAGTAGGCCATTCGGCCCTTCGAGCCTGCACCGCCATTCAATATGATCATGGCTGATCATCCAACTCAGTATCCCGTACCTGCCTTCTCTCCATACCCCCTGATCCCCTTAGCCACAAGGGCCACATCTAACTCCCTCTTAAATATAGCCAATGAACTGGCCTCAACTACCCTCTGTGGTAGCGAGTTCCAGAGATTCACCACTCTCTGTGGAAAAAAGTTCTTCTCATCTCGGTTTTAAAGGATTTTCCCCTTATCCTTAAGCTGTGACCCCTTGTCCTGGACTTCCCCAACATCGGGAACAATCTTCCTGCATCTAGCCTGTCCAACCCCTTCAGAATTTTGTAAGTTTCTATAAGATGCCCTCTCAATCTCCTAAATTCTAGAGAGTATAAACCAAGTCTATCCAATCTTTCTTCATAAGACAGTCCTGACATCCCAGGAATCAGTCTGGTGAACTGTCTCTGCACTCCCTCTATGGCAATAATGTCCTTCCTCAGATTTGGAGACCAAAACTGTACGCAATACTCCAGGTGTGGTCTCACCAAGACCCTGTACAACTGCAGTAGAACCTCCCTGCTCCTATATTCAAATCCTTTTGCAATGAAAGCTAACATACCATTCGCTTTCTTTACTGCTTGCTGCACCTGCATGCCTACCTTCAATGACAGGTATCGCTGCATCTCCCCCTCTCCCAGTCGGCCACCATTTAGATAATAGTCTGCTTTCCCGTTTTTGCCACCGTTTAGGTGGCAGGCTGTAGACGATCGATAGAACATTCGTCACCACACCGATGTCCTTTCTGGTCTAACACAGTCATGTCCATGGACTTCCATTATGATTCCGTGAATTTGCTGGGTCCACGACAGATCTTCAGAAATATGTACGGCCAGGAACATAACGTTGTTGACTCTCTCCACCATGGAACCGTCGATGAAGACATGTTAACCGATCCTCTTCCTTCCTCTTCTAAAATCAGCAATATACCACATCGCAGCCACTTGCCCGTGGGAAAGAATTGACGAAGAGCGTGTGAGGGGTCTTGGATTGGACCAGGGGGAAAGGATGGAGTCCAGGTATGTGGAAATTAATTCAGTGGGGGCAAGAACACGCTGACACAATGGGTCTACCAGGACCGTCAGAAGTAGCATGTACGATCTGGGCGGCAAATGCTGTGCCTCTTTTGAAGAAGGTCTGCAGGGAAAATGCGGGGCCGGTAAGCTTAACATCTGTAGTTGGTAAGTTGCTGGAGAGTATTCAGGGGGATACGATATGAATGCATGCATGATTGAATGAATTAATGAATTAATAAATGAATGTATGATGAATGAATGATTGAATGAATGAATGATTGAATGTTTGAATAAATGAATGGATGAATGTATGGATGGATGAATGAATGAATGTATGATGAATTAATGTATGATTGAATGAATGAATGAATTGATGAATGAATGAATTATTGAATGAATGAATGTATGGACGAATGAATGCATGAATGCATGAATGAATGAATGAATGTATGATTGAATGAATGTATGATTGAATGATTGAATGATTGAATGAATGAATGAATGCATGAATGAATGAATGAATGGATGAATGAATGAATGAATGAATGAATGAATGAATGAATGAATGATTGAATGAATGAATAAATGAATGAATGAATGAATAAATGAACGAATGGATGAATAAGTTCATTGGCCAAGTAATCACCCACATGGAATTTGCCTTGGTGAATTTGCGGGCATTTGGATGGGCAAGGGCTAATTAGGGACAGTTACCATGGTTGTGTACGTGGGAGGTCGTGTCTCACAGATCTGATTGAAGTGAGCAAAACGGTTGATGAAGGCAGAGCTGTGGATGCTGTGTACATGGACTTTAGTAAAGCGTTCGCCAAGGTGCCGCATAGTAGGCTGCTCTGTCAGGATAGATCGCATGGGATCCATGGAGAGATAGCAGAATGGATAGCAAATTGTCTCCATGGAAGGAAGTAGGTGATGGTGGAAGTTTGCCTCTCGGAATGGAGGCCTGTGACTAGTGGTGTGCCTCAGGGTTCCGTGCTGGGGCCGTTACTGTTTGCCATCTACATCAATGATTTGGATGAGAACATACAGGGCAAAATTATCAAGTTGTACTCCAAGATCACCCTGCTCTACAAGGGCGGTGGAGTAAGTCGTACTCCAAGATCACCCTGCCTCAGAGGGCGGTGGAGGCGGGTTTTCTAGATGCTTTCAAGAGAGAGCTAGATAGTGCTCTTAAAAATAGCGGAGACAGGGGATATGGGGAGAAGGCAGGAACGGGGTACGGATTGTGGATGATCAGCCATGGTCACATTGAATGGCGGTGCTGGCTCGAAGGGCCAAATGGCCGACCCCTGCACCTATTGGCTATTGCCTATTGTCAATACCCTGACTGAAGTAGGCCAAAGTGCCAAAAGCCTTTTTGACCACCTTGTCTACGTGCGACTCGACCTTCATGGAACCATGCACCTGTACTCCTAGATCCCTCGGCTCCACAACACAAGCAAAAGGCCTTATGTTAGGTCCTGCCCTTGTCACAAAAGGCATCACCTCACGCTTCTCTGTATTAAAATCCATCAACCATTCCTCTGCCCACCTGGCCATTCGATCCAGATCCTACTGCAATCGTTCACAACCATCTTCACTATCTGCACCACTAACATTTGTACCATCAGCAAACTTGCTAATTTTGCCCTGTATGTGCTCATCCAAATCATTGATGTAGATGGCAAACAGTAACGGGCCCAGCACCGAACCCTGGTGCACGCCGCTAGTCACAGGCCTTCATTCTGAGAAGCAACATTCGACCATCACCCACTGCTTCCTTCCATGGAGCCAATTTGAACAAAGTGCTGGAGTAACTCAGCGGGCCAGGCAGCATCGCTGTGGAGACCGTGGGCAGGTACAAAGTGCTGGAGTAACTCAGCCGGTCAGGCAGCATCTCTGTGGAGAACGTGGACAGGTACAAACTGCTGGAGTAACTCAGCGGGTCAGGCCCTTCTTCAGACCGAGAGTCGTTGGAAAATGAAACGAGAGATATAGACGGTGATGTGGAGAGACACAGAAATTAATAATAAAATATATGCAAAAAAGTGAGGATGATCTGGGAAACAGGCCAAGGTTGGCTGCGGCCGAGGTGACAAGTGTTTGGAAACCGGTACATCAGGTGGGACCAGCTGGACTGAGCGAATGTGTTCTGATAGTTTTAGCTCACGGGTTGAGTTTAGTTTCAATTTAGTTTCAATTACTTTTACTTTATTTTTATAGGAAGGATGTCAACAAAATAGAGAGAGTACAGAGGAGATTTACTAGAATGTTGCCTGGGTTTCAACAACTAAGTTACAGAGATAGGTTGAATAAGTTAGGTCTTTATTCTCTGGAGCGCAGAAGGTTAAGGGGGGACTTGATAGAGGTCTTTAAAATGATGAGAGGGATAGACCGAGTTGATGTGGACAAGCTTTTCCCTTTGAGAATAGGGAAGATTCAAACAAGAGGACATGACTTCAGAATTAAGGGACAGAAGTTTAGGGGTAATTTGAGTGGGAACTTCTTTACTCAGAGAGTGGTAGCGGTGTGGAATGAGCTTCCAGTGGAAGTGGTGGAGGCAGGTTCATTGGTATCATTTAAAAATAAATTGGATGGGCATATGGATGAGAAGGGAATGGAGGGTTATGGTATGAGTGCAGGGGGAAAAACATTGTTCGGCACGGACTTGTAGGGCCGAGATGGCCTGTTTCCGTGCTGTAATTGTTATATGGTTATGGTTATATGGTTAATGGTTCAGCATTTTAATCTCTTTGTTTACAAATGCAACAAATCCAAATCCTCTGCAGAAAACATGTAATGATATAAAAATAGTATCAGGATTAATCTTGCACCTGCTCCACTATTAGATGACCATGACTGATTAGATTTAGTTTAGTGTAGTTTAGAGACACAGCGCGGAAACAGGACCTTCGGCCCATCGAGTCAGCGCCGACCAGCGATCCCCGCACACTACACACACCCAGTCAAGTCAAGTCAAGTCACTTTTATTTCTATAGCACATTTAAAAAACATCTCTCGTTGACCAAAGTGCTTTACATTGGTGGAGGTACTAACGTTATACAACAGTGGTTCATAGATTAAGTACATACATAAATACATACATATAGCCCTCCCTCAGAGGATGACAAGAAAGGCTTGAGAGTAAAGATGAGTTTTAAGTCTCGACTTAAAAGAGTCGATGGAGGGGGCAGTTCTGATGGGAAGAGGGATGATGTTCCACAGTCTAGGAGCTGCAACCGCAAAGGCACGGTCGCCCCTGAGCTTATGCCTAGACCGCAGGATGTTCAGTAACCCCAAGTCTGCCGATCTGTGGGACCTGGAGGTGGTGTGGTGGGTAAGCAGGGGCAATGTACATTTACAGCAAGCCAATTAACCTACAAACCAGCCCATCTGTAGGGTGTGGGAGGAAACCGAAGATCCCGGAGAAAACCCACACAGGTCACGGGGAGAACGTACAAACTCCGCGCAGACAGCACCTGTAGTCAGGAGCGAACCCGGGTCTCTGGCGCTGTGAGGCAGCAACTCTACCGCTGCGCCACCGTGCCACCCTTTGTCAGATTTCCAACGTCTGCATTTCATTATTATTATTACTCACCAATGCCACACAGAGAGCTGCTTGCTATGAAACTTGTTATAGAACATGGTGCTACAAGAGCAAGAGCTTCAGAATAACATTAGCAACAATCCCACAGGATTCTCAAAATATAAAGGTCTTCATTTAATAGCTATGAGTGGATTTTGTAACTGCAGGTAAAGACTGTGTTTAACAGACTATCATTTGATAGAAGCAATTATTGTCAATGTTAATAGTTACCCGCGGAACAGTCTGTGTTCTAAAGAAACAAAGGCTTTTTTAAAGAGATACAGCGGGGAAACAGGCCCTTCAGCCCACCGAGTCTGCACTGACCATCGGTCATCCGTTCACACACTAGTTCTATGTTATCCCACTATGTCATCTATTAATTAATCTATGAAACCCAAGGTAGTTAAGGCTGGTGTAGCTCTCTCTCCCCATCGCCTGTCCCTCCTCACCGCCCCTCCCACAGCACGGCGTCCGTCCTCACCTCCCCTCCCCTACCCCTCTCCCTCACCAATCCCCCCATACCACCCCTCCCCTCCCCCCCATCCCTCCCCCCACCCCCCTCCCCCCTCCCCCCCCCCCTCCCTCCCCACCTCCCCCCTCCCTCCTCACCACCCCTCCACTCCCCTCCTCCATACCCCCCCCAACCCCCCCCCCTCCATACCGCCCTCCCCCCCCCCCCCCTCACCGCCCCACCCCCCCCCTCCCCCCACCCCCCCCCTCCTCCCCTCCCCCCCCTCCCCCCACCTCACCGCCCCCCCCTCCCCCCCTCCCCCACCTCACCCCTCTCCCATTCTTCCTCACCGCCCCTCCCCCTCCCTCCCCCCTCACCCCTGTCCCCCCCCCCCCCCCCCTCACCGCCCCTCCCCTACCGCCCCCCTCCATACCGCCCCATCCCTCCCCCCCCCCTCCATACCCTCCCCTCCCTAACCCCCCCCTCTTCACCACCCCTACCCTCCCCCCAGCCCTCACCCTCCCCCCCCTCCCTCCTCACCCCCCCTCCCCTCCCCCCCCACCGCCCCCCCCCATACCCGCCCCTCCCCTAACCCCCGTCTCACCGTCCCACCCCTACCCCCCTCCATACCGCCCTCCCTACCCCCCCCCATACCCATACCTCCCCCCCCCCCCCAGCCCCCCCCGCCCTACCGCCCCTTAATCCCCCCTCCCCCCCCCCCCCCTCCCTCCCCCCCACATACCCCCCTCCCTACCCCCCCATCCATACAGCCCTCCCCTAACCCCCGCCTCACCGCCCCTCCCTCCTCCCTCCATACTCCCTCTCCCCCTCCCCCCCCCCCTCCCCTCACCACCCCCCCTACCCTCCTCTCACCCCCCATCTCCCCTCTCCTCCCCTCCTCACCCCCCCTCCCCCCCCCCTCCCTCTACAGTCCCTCCCTCACTCCTCCCACCTCCCCTCCCTCCCCTCTGCCCTCAGTGCAGCAAGAGCTCAGCGTATTCCACCCCCCCTCGACACCAAAGCTACTAGTCCATACAGCTCCTCTAGTAACCCCCCTCCCGCCACACTGCCCGGTGTCTCCGCTCTCACAGCCTCCCCTCATGGTTGGCGTACACGGCCACTCCTCTTCCCCCCTCCGGTTCCCCCTACTCCACTCACCGGCCCCTCCCGTTCTCTCCACTCCCTGTCCCTCCCCTAGGAAAGGGAAGCAGACGGGCCGCAGTGGGTTTAGTACAGAGCAGCGTGGCCCGGCATTTAATACCATCAGCGAGAAGGTTCACAACTCCTGAACTCCCACAGACCCAGGTTCAGCCATGTTGTTTATGTTCTCCTCTCACACACTCTCCCTCTCTTTCTCCCCCTCTCCCCCTCTTTCTATCTCACTCACTTTCTCTCTCTCTCTCTCTGCTCTTCCTCTCTCACGCACTCTGCCTCTCACACTCGCAGTTTCACACACTCTCCTCCAGCTGCACTCTCCTCTAGTCTAAAAAATGACTTTCTCCCTCTCTCAAACTATCTAACTCTCAAGACTCTCTCTAAACATACTAGTATGGGCGGTGTGTGTGAGAGAGAGGGGGGGGACTCAGTGTGGGAGGGGTTAGATACATCTCATATTCATACCCCTCTATGGTAGAAGCTAAATTTCTTTGTCGTGCCCTCCCACCTGACCTTTCTGTCCTCGGGGGTGCCTCCATGTCCCAGAGTGAGTGCTGTCTCTCTCCTCCCCCTCTGGATGACCAGCATCAAACATTCCTCCACTCACACTGGCAGCTCACACAGTCCAGTGATATGTCACATATTTAGTCTGGGGAGAGCTTTGAGCCGGATGCTCTAGCATACTTATTCCCCTGGACACTGACCTTTCTGTTCTGCGGTCGCCTCCATTGCCAGATTGAGGCTACTGTGATGCAGTATGTGAGAACTGACTCGATGGCTGACCTGTAGAAGCTCACCAGCAGCTGTTGTGGGAGACGTGCCCTCTTCAAGCCCACCTCAGGAAGTGAAGCCTTTGAAGTCGCACCAGCTTCTCGTTTTCACCCAACAAACCACTAACAGTGGCCTGTTTCCTTTATCATCGTTACTTTGTTTACATCTATCTTTCATTCATTGTTCTTTATCTCTCTCTACATCATCATCTATATAGAGTCATCCATTGTGGAAACAGGCCCTTCTGCCCAACTTGCCCACACCGGCCAACATGGCCCAGCTACACTAGTCCCACCTGCCTGCGCTTGGTCCATGTACCTTTCTAACTGTTTCTTAAACGTTGGGATAGTCCCAGCCTCAACTACCTCCTCCAGCAGCTCGTTCCATACACGCACCACCCTTTGTGTGAAAAAGTTACCCCTCAGATTTTTTCCCCCTTCACCTTGAACCGATGTCCTCTGGTCCTCGATTCCCCTACTCTGGGCAAGAGACTCTGTGCATTTACCCGATCTATTCCTCTCATGATTTTATACACATCTATAAGATCACCCCTCATCCCCCTGCGCTCCAAGGAATAGAGTCCCAGCCTCCTCAACCTCTCCCCTGTAGCTCAGGCCCTTCGAGTCTCGACCGAAACATCACCTGTTCCTTCTCTCCAGAGATTCTGCCTGTTCCACTGAGTTACTCCAGCTTTTTGTGCCCACGTTTGTATCATCTGTAGTTGAGATTAAATGCAAAGTTCGACTACCTGATTGGTGGCAGAGTGTGGGCAGTAGATCACATTGATGTCTTGGTTTCCTGAAGCATCTTCCCTCCTGCAGCAACAGAAGATCACACCAAGTTTACAGCACATCAGCAAAGTCCAAGTACAAAGTTGCAGTTGTATTAGACGTTGGTCATAAAGTCATGAGGTCATTAATGATAGGAGCAGAATGAAGTCATTCGGCCCATCAAGTCTACTCTGCCATTCAATCATGACTGATCGAATTCTTCCTCCTAATCCCATTCTTCTGCCTTTTTCCCGCCATAACCCCTGACACCCGTACTAATCAATAACCTATCCATCTCTGACTTTAAAATATCCATTTACTTGGCCTCCACAGCCTTCTGTGGCAAAGAATTACATAGATTCACCACCCTCTGATTAAATAAATTCCTCTCATCTGCTTCCTGAAGGAACGTCCTTTAATTCTGAGGCTACGACCTCTAGTCCTAGACTCTCCCACTAGTGGAAACATCCTCTCCACATCTACTCAATCCAAGCCTTTCACTATTCATTACATTTCAATAAGGTCCCCCCCTCATCTTTCTAAACTCCAGCTAGTACAGGCCCAGTAAGTGTCAAACACTCATCATATGTTAATAATTCTCGTAAACCTCCTTTGGACCCTCTCCCGAGCCAGCACATTCTCCCTCAGATATGGGGCCCAAAACGGCTCACAACAGTCTAAAGGCCATCTGTCGCTGGCTCTGATTTGTTCTAACTTTCTCAACCTTTCAGTCTGAAGAAGGTCCCGACCCGAAATGTCACCTATTCCTGAATCCCCAGAGATGCTGCCTGACCCGCTGAGTTACTCCAGCACTTTGTACCTGTCCATGTTCTCCAGAGATGCTGCCTGACCCGCTGAGTTACTCCAGCACTTTGTACCTGTCCATGTTCTCCAGAGATGCTGCCTGACCCGCTGAGTTACTCCAGCATTTTGTGTCTGTGAACAGGAGTTAGCCTGGCAGAAGCAGTCATAAGCAGATGACAAAGAGATGGATTTGGAAGTAAAAATGTGGATTTATTTAAACTTACCGCAGTATATACTTGTAGATGATGAATCCAGCTAGCACAGCCATCAGTATTATCCCTGCTGTAAGCAAAACTGCCTTCCAAATACTGAAGCCTTTATCTGTAAAAACAAGAGGTGTGTTTTCAGTTTTTACAGTTTAATTTATTGTCACGTGTAACGAGGTACAGTGAAAAGCTTTTGTGTCGTGCTATCCAGTCAGCGGAAAGGCAATACATGATTACAATCGAGCTGTCCACAGTGTACAGAATACAGGAACAAAGGGAATAACGTTTAGTGCAAGGTAAAGCCAGCAAAGTCCGATCAAAGATAGTCCGAGGGTCACCAATGAGGTAGATAGTAGTTCAGGACTGCTCCCTAATTGTGGTAGAATGGTTCAGTTGCTGACAACAGCCAGGAAGAAACTGTCCTTGAATGTGGAGGGGTGTTCGTTTTCACACCAGTGGGCAAGAGGTACAGATCTCCCTGCCTCTCTCTCTCTCTCTCATTCTGCCTCTCTCTCTCTGTCTCTCTCTCTCTCTCTGCCTCTACCCTGTAGAGTAGCTCCCAGGCTACTCTACAGGGTTACAGGGTTACAGGGTTTCCTTTATTGTCATTCAGACCGAAGTCTGAACGAAATTTCGTGCCTGCAGTCATACATACATACAACACAATAAAAAACAACAATAAACACATATTAACATCCACCACAGTGAGTCCACCTAGCACCTCCTCACTGTGATGGAGGCAAAAAGTCTTAGGTCTGCAGTCTCTTCCCTCCTCTTCTCCCACTGCGCATGTCAAAACAGTCCCGCGGCTCAATCACCGCGGCCCGGGGTGGTCGAAGCCGCCGCCCTCCAGTCCTGCTGCCGCAGCTGCTGGCTCGCGGCCGAACCCCGGACTCAGGTCACCGCCGCTAAAACGCCGTCCCAGCCACCGGACCACCGTTCAGCCCCGAGCCGGATCGCCCTCACGTAAGTACCGTTCAGCCTCGCGCCAGGCCGCCCCGACATGGGCGCCGCTCCTCCCTCGGGCCGGGCCGCCCCGACATGGGCGCCGCTCCTCCCTCGGGCCGGGCCGCCCCGACATGGGCGCCGCTCCTCCCTCGGGCCGGACCGCCCCGACATGGGCGCCGCTCCTCCCTCGGGCGGGGCCGCCCCGACATGGGCGCCGCTCCTCCCTCGGGCCGGGCCGCCCCGACATGGGCGCCGCTCCTCCCTCGGGCTGGGAGCGCCGTACCTCCCCGAGCTCGGCCACTCCGACGGGACCACCGCTCCTCCCTCGTGCTGGCCGCCCTCACGGGATCGTCACAGCCCCTCACGGAAGTCCTTTTCCAGCCCCGATCCCGACCGTCCTCACGTCAGCGAGCTCAGGGCCAGTCCTGGCGGGCTCTGCCTCCTGAGCCTCGAGGTCGTCAGCTCCGCCATTAGGCCTCAGGGCAGACGGAGGCAGAGAAGGGGAATACGACAAAAAAGTCGCATTCCCCCGCAGGGAGAGACAGCAAGCCCCGTTTCAACCCCCCCCCCCCCCACCCCGCCCAAAACACAAAGTAAAAACCAAAACTAGACTAACCAAAACGAAGAAAAACAACACAAAATAGCAAAAACAAACGGACTGCAGGTGAGCCGCTGCTGCCAGGGCAGCGCCGCCACTTCCGGATGTTGCTCTTTGCTGTGTTATACATCTTTTCTTTTAGTTTTATTCTATCCCTAACTTCTCTTGCCTCCTCCTACTCTCCTCAGAATCTTTCTTCCTTTTTGGAATGAAACGAATCTGCGTCTTCAGTATTATGCCCAGAAATTCCTGCCATTGCCGTTTCAACGTCATTCTTGCTAGGATCCCTTTCCAGTCTACTTTGGCCAGCCCCCCTCTCATGTCGTCATAGTCCCCTTTGTTCAACTGCATCACTGCCACTTCCGATTTAACCTTCTCCTTCTCAAATTGCAGATTAAAATGAATCGTATTATGATCACTACCTCCAAGCGGTCCCTTTACTTCGAGTTCTCTTATCATATCTGGTTCATTGGACAACACTAAATCCAGAATTGCCCTTTCTCTGGTCGGTTCCATTACAAGCTGCTCTAGGAATCCATCTCGGAGGCACTCAACAAATTCTCTTTCTGGGGGTCCTGAACCAACCTGATTTTCACAGTCTACCTGTTATTGAAATCCCCCATCACCACACTGGCATTACCTTTGTTACATGCCAGTTTTAACTCCTGCTGCAACTTACATCCTACATCCGGGCTACTTTTTGGGGGTCTGTAAATAACACCAATTTGTGTCTTCTTGCCTTTGCAATTCCTCAACTCAATCAACAGTGATTCTACCTCGTCAGTCCCTATGTCTTCCTACGCAAGGGACTGAATTCCACCCCTCACCAGCAGAGCTACCCCACCCCCTCCTCTGCCTACCTATGTGTCCTTTTTTACAGGATGTATAATCCTGAATATTAAGTTCCCAGGCCCGATCCTCCTGCAGCCACGTCTCAGTAATCCCCACAATGTCATATCTACCAACCTCTAACTGAGCCTCAAGCTCATCTACTTTACTTATTATACTTCGCGCATTCATATACAATACTTTTAATTCCTTACACATCCCATCTTTCACATCGATCCCTATTACACTTGGCCATACTCTCCCATCCCTTTGTGAACTTCCTTTCCCGTTAATTCTATGGTCATTAACCATCCCTTTACTCTCTTCCCCTTTAACTGCATCCTCAACTATCCCATTTGACACCCCCCCCCCCTTATTCAGTTTAAAACCTCCCATGTAGTAGTGGCAAACCTGCCTGCCAGAATGCTGGTCCCCCACCTGTTAAGACGCAATCCGTCCATTTTGTACAGTTCACCCTTACTCCAAAACAGATCCCAGTGATCTAAGAATCTAAATCCCTGCCCCCTGCACCAGTCCCTCAGCCATACATTCAGGTCTCGTATCTCCCTGTTCCTGCTCTCGCCAGCACGAGGAACTGGAAGCAAACCGGAGATAACAACCCTAGGGGTCCTGCTTTTCAGCATTTTTCCGAGCTCTCTAAAGTCACGCTGCAGAATATTCATCCCCTTTTTTCCCACATCATTTGTGTCGACATGCACTACCACTTCCGGCTGTTCACCTTCGTCCTTGAGGATTTTCTGCACTCTGTCCGTGACATCCTGGATCCTGGCACCAGGAAGGCAGCACACCATCCTCGAATCCCGTCTGTTGCCGCAGAAATCCCTGTCTCTCCAGCATTTACTGTTCTCCAGTTCAGATCAGCACATTTGTTACTTGATCTTCACTTTACTATCTGACACAATGTGCCAGTTGTATAGTTTAACAACCCGCGACTCCTAAACTAGTATGAAGCAAAGAATAGGTTGTGTAAAAGTAAAATGATCAATGGAACGCGATTAAATTGCCTCCGGTGTCTATTGTTGCGGGCTATATTTTCTTTCACTGCGAGTTTAAGTCACTGCCCTTATGATTGTACTGTTGACCCGAAGGTGTCTGGTTGACAGAATATGACAGGGAACAAAGAGAACAATAGAAAGTAAAGTGTATTGAAATGACGCATTGTCGTATATGTTATCCTCTGTTTTATTATCGTGGACATCTATTTCATTAACAAGTTTCCGTTCGCTCTAATGCACAATGACCTACCGACTTTCCTTAAAATAACTGCAAAGATCCGTTTCATGTGGTTATGGCGGTAGTTATTTTATCTCACAGAAGTTTGCAAATATCGACATGAATATATATATTTTGAAAGGTTGGATGAACGGTTTGGCTCACGGTGTTTCAGCGGTAGAGTTGCTGCCTGGCAGCGAATGCAGAGCCGCTGATCAGGGTACGATCCCGACTACGGGTGCCATTTGTACGGAGTTTATAAGTTTTCCCCGTGACCTGCGTGGGTTTTCTCCGAGATCTTCGGTTTTCCTCCCACTCTCCAAAGACGTATAGGTTGATAGGTTAATTGGCTTGGTAAATTTATTTTAAAAAAATGTCCCTAGCCGGTGTAGGATAACGTTAATGTTCGGAGATCGCTGGTCGGAACGGACCCGGTGGGCCGAAGGGACTGTTTCTGCGCTGTACCTCTCAAGCTAAAACTAAAACTGTACATATTAGAAACAGAATCTCTACTTTAGTAATACATACCATTCGCTTCATGTATTATTATGCAAAAATATTATTATTACTCTGGGGTAATGCAAGAACATATTTTAGTAGAAATGCCACACGCGTTTCTTGCAGTTGATAATTGTTATTTCGTATAAAGGTATTAAAAATAAAAATGATTGTTCAAAATTGAATATATTTCTAAGGGAATGATCATTGTTAAAATGTTAACATACGTTCTGAAATCTGTAACACAATGTTTGCAGCAAGGAGAAAGGACAAGTTGTGCTTATGCAACTCAGCGGGTGAGGCAGCATTTATGAAGCGAAGGAAATAGGCAACGTTTCTGGTCGAAACCCTTCTTCAGACCCGAAACGATGCCTATTTCCTTCGCTCCATAGATGCTGCCTCACCCGCTGAGTTTCTCCAGCATTTTTGTCTCCCTTCGATTTTCCAGCATCTGCAGGTCCTTCTTAGTAAATGTTTGCTTATGATTGGCGTCCTCTTTCTTGAGTAAATGTAGTTTCCCCGCTGCTGTGATGGGTGTATGTTCACCCACATCAACTACGTCTTGCAGTTCTGCTCTCGCTCCCCTTGCTTCCGCACGGAACTACAAAATAGTTCCCCAGGTCCTTAAATTTCACCCACCTACCTCCTTATCCCACACATTGTTCTCCATATCCTCCTTATCCCACACATCTTCCCATCCCCACTACCTCTCGCCTTCCATAAAGACCGCTCTCCCTTATCCCGTTGGAACCAAATTACCATCTCCCCAGGTACAACGCCCTGCAGCACAGGAGATGTAACCTGTCATTATACCTCATGCCTTACATCCGTCCAATGACACCAGTAGTCCTACTACGTGAGAGAGAGGTTCGCATGCACCTCCGCTGACGTAACCTGCTGGCTTTGGTGCTTCCGATGTGGACTCCTTTACTTCGGCACGACCAAGCGTTGATGAGGCGACCATAGCACCGAATACTTGCTGTCGGTCGGGAAGGTGGTACACCACATTCCGGTTACTAAACATTATATCTCGAATACCCATTCCCACATGCATTCGTGTATTTGGCCTCCTTCATTGTCAGAGTAATTCCACACGTAAGTGTTGGAACACCATCTCATATTCCGCTTGAGTATTTTACAAATTAATGTATGAGCACTGAACCCTTCAATATTTGGTATCAACTACTCCCCCCTTCTCCCCCCCCCCCCCTGCAATTCACACCAACTGCATTCGCACTCGTGTCTCCCTTCCCTCTATCCACGTGAAACCATCCGCCGATCAACCTCCTTCACCAGTCCACTTACCATGGCAGACTTTGTCCCAATCTAACTCTCTTCCATCTTTCTACACAGGAACAAGCACAATCAGTGTGAAGAATTCCCTGACCAGAAACGTTAACGAAACTCCAAAGGGACTGTACGACGCCATAAATTACACGAGCAATTTGTGTCTACAATAGCTGCAGTTTCTTGTGTCTTCATGTCTGTGGACGTATTGCATTAGTTGTTAACCCGTGTTAAATGGAATCCAGATATAGCATCACCTCCATGATGATTTTCAACGTACACGATAATTAACCTTCCGTTTTTTTCATCCCCCATCTCTCTCGGGTAAGAGGATTGTTGCACCCCGATTTCCACAGTAATCTTGAACGTACTTCACATCTTTCTACCTACTCCCCCAATTAATGACGCTCTGTCACATTTGATCTGATGACGATCATTTGCATAATATTTGTCGCCGTATTACAACTCCCACCGCTTCCACACCAACCATCTATCACCCAGGAAAACTTGGTCTGTGTTGCCCCACTTTGTCCATCCACGTGCTACAAACAAGAGACAACTTACAGATGCCAATGAACCTACCAACTTGAAAGTCTTTGAGATGTGGGAAGAAGTCGGAGCATCCAGTGGAAACTGCAGTCACATGGAGGATGTGCAAATTCCAGACAGATATCATCCGAGGTGAATGTCAAGCTTGGGTCAAAGTCTCGAGGAGGCAGCAACTCTCATCCGCTCATTACTCAGCTCATCCTCTCTGCGCAAACTACCGAATGTCGCATAGTCATATTGGAACGAGCCAGGCTATGTAATTAGCCATCTCCCATTTCATTATCTTTACGTTTACAGTATCGACAGGTTTTGCCTGGCTGTCCAAAGATATCAGGAGTTCCCTTTCAATTTGAACGTACTTCGGGCATATTATGGTGAAATCTCTCCATACAACATTAATTACATTTCCTCGTACCCTTTCCCAGATTCATCTCCATCTGTTTCTATCTCCAATCAGATGAGCCGTGACTCGCAAGTCTAAAGCACCCTCAACTGCATCCGATACAAATACCACGTCCGTCCTTGAGTCTCTCCTGCTCCTCATTTTACCATAAGCTCTCTCCGCTTAGTAGATTCTGTCATTCAATCCACAATGGAACTGCACATATGCACATATTCCAAAGAGATTTATTTGACCTGAAACACTTTCTCTGATGCACTCTCGTCGGATATTGCATGACATGCGAGTATTCTCAGTAGTTTCCCTTAAAATCAAGAACCAGCGTTCCCATTGAAAATTGGACGAACAGTCCACTTCCCAACCCCCGCTCTCCCATTCACACACAAACGTACTAACACGTCTTAAGTTGGTTTGCAAATACTTTGTGTTAAAATAAGCAAACATTTTCTGAAATATTTATTTCAAGTCAAACAAATCGGGAAATAGTGCCTGTGATTTCGGCAGTCTCATGGTAAGTGTTCGGTAAGTGCTCAGTAAGTATTCGGCACGGAGTAGAAAGGCCGAGATGGCCTGTTTCCGTGCTGTAATTGTTATATGGTTATGTTGTTATATATAGTTATATGATTTGGATATGCTTTTTCGGGATAAGAATATGTATGGCAGCGATGTAAACAGGAACAACGCTAATATATTACCCATTACAAATTCAGGTCTGTGCATCGTAAATTAAAATTCCAGTTGAATGTGCATATGTCCACTGAGTTTATGAAGCTTTGTCTTTTACTTCAATAATTTAGAAAGTAAAACAAGAGGCCGTTTAATCATTTTCTTCATTTCCTCTCTGAAGTTTCGTTGGGACGCAGCATAAATGAAGGTGTTTGTACAAGTACTTAAAACTCTTAATTGGAATCCAGTTTCTTCTGCAACGGCGAATGGGTCTCTGTAATCAGACTTCATCAGTTGATTATCGGTAAAATGTAGAGCAACAAAACAAGCAAAATTTACCGTCCACAACAGAAGGAAACTGCCAGATATCGCGAGTAGTAAAATGATCGATTTCCGTCGGTTCTCAATTTCTTGATCAACCTGGCACTTCTCACCTTCATTTCTCCGTAGTTTGCTTCTGATTCTGTTCGCCCGTATAATATGACTTATCGTTAAGGCGTTGAATAGGAAGATCAATACAAATGGTAGAAATGGTGTTAAGATGATGTCTAACCATAAGAATGCTGCCCAGATAGGTAAAGTATAGAAGCTTGATTTTACAGTGCAGTACCAGGGCGCATTGTCAATTACTTCACGTGGTTCAAGTAGGAAGAAGACTGGCATATTTTCAACAATGCATAATAAACAAACGATCGTTATAACCGTTATTGATTTTTTTTCAGTGCAGTACTTAGTTTTTAACGACTGACAACAAATAGCAACAAATCGATCAAAGGTAAAGGCCACGGTCAACCAAACGGAACAATCGATAGCAATGTAAATCAAGGTCATATTGAGACGGCAGATCGGAGTATAATGTAGGACTGAACTTGGAAAAAACGCATCATTAATCTCAAAAAGTATTGGACCAAATATCAGATGCATTAGGTTGGCTGCCGCCATCCATACTAGGTATCGGGTGATGCATATGGAGAGCCCACACTTTCCGCTCGACAGGATGGAGATTGTCAATATATTAGCTGCAAAGAATAAAGGGCATTGCATTAAAATCATCTTGTGTCGCGACCAATCGAAGGTAAAGAGTCTTTCTTCCACATGTTGTATTCTTTCCATTGTACATTTATCCACAGTTTTTCATTAAATCCATGGAATGAATAATAATCAGAATGCGGTTTCTAACTGGTGTCTATTGCTCCGAATTTATGCACAACATGCGGCTATTACAGCAACCAACGCTAATAGGGATTTATGTTTCTCTTTCAAATTTCCTCTGGAAAAATCATTGCGTTTCCTATCTGGGAAAACAATAACTGTGCTGGCGTGATTCTACTGTGAGAATGATTAGAATGATAAGGAAATTGGTCGGTATGCATAAGTATTTTTATTAAAGGTCACGCTGTGATATATCTGCAGATTAATTTCAGACGTTAAAGCTGCGGATTTCATAAAATATTATACTATCGTTGATATTTATTACCAGTTTATGTGTAATCCAGTCGGCATGCTTAAACTATCCTCTGTATGTTCTCACTTTGTTACAATACAATAACAACTACCAGGCGTATTTTCTTAACAGAAACATAAAAAATTGCTGCACAACAAATCGTGATGTAGGCCTTTGAACAATTATGCAAGTCAAATCGAGAAATAAGTGTGATACATGTGCTGAGTGAATTACATTACATTGTTATCACAACATTGAGGTCCGACGTCGCCGATACTACCAGATAACGGTTGCCGTTTTTACAAAACAACTCAAATTTCGCCAGGGAGAAATGTATTTGATTATCTGATCACATATTTTACTTGTTGGTGATCGAATAACAGTTGTAATTTTGACAACAAAAATAGTTTGTTGCACTGTCTTCATACTTATTAGGGAATAAAGTCCATCACTTTTTGAGCGCACCAAAATATACTTTTATGACGCTTATAATGGGTTAACTGTATCTGGGGCTATTCCCAGATGGAAAAACATGGAAAAACATGGAAAAATAATCTTGAAAAAGTGTTCGCCGGGAAACTGAAATCATACTTGCTTGTGTACGAAATTAAAATACCTTATTTTAAAATATCACTGACAGATTAGTTTCTAATTTTGATCCAACAGTTTCGGTTGTGGCGACACAGCGTATCAGCACAACATTAGGGAGCTGAGTATCGTCCTAGCCCTGGCTATTGAGCACTTATGCACATTTTCGATGATCGCCTACGACCACACCAAGTCCACGTCCGATGCCATCGCCCTGACTCTGCAGTCATGTGAAGACACACCTCGTGGAATTTGGAGTCTCCACTCCCCTCCACAAATGGATCCTCAACTTCCTAACCTACAGAGCACATTTAGTGAGACCACGTGACAAATCGGCATTCAAGATCTAGGAATAGCTGTGCATAGTTTCCTGAAGATGGAATTTCATGTAGATAGGGTGGTAAAGAAAGCTTTTGGTGTGCTGGCCTTTTAATAAATCAGAGCATTGAGTATAGAAGTTGGGATGTAATGTTAAAATTGTACAAGGCATTGGTGAGGCCAATTTTGGAGTATGGTGTACAATTTTCGTCGCCTAATTATAGGAAGGATGTCAACAAAATAGAGAGCGTACAGAGGAGATTTACTAGATTGTTGCCTGGGTTTCAACAACTAAGTTACAGAGAAAGGTTGAACAAGTTGAACATTGGTATCATTTAAAAATAAATTGGATAGGCATATGGATGAGAAGGGAATGGAGGGTTATGGTATGAGTGCAGGCAGGTGGGACTAAGGGGAAAAAAATTGTTCGGCATGGACTTGTAGGGCCGAGATGGCCTGTTTCCGTGCTGTAATTGTTATATATGTTATATATGTTATATAAGTTAGGTCTTTATTCTTTGGAGCGCAGAAGGTTAAGGGGGGACTTGATAGAGGTCTTTAAAATGATGAGAGGGATAGAAAGAGTTGACGTGGATAAGCTTTTCCCATTGAAAGTAGGGAAGATTCAAACAAGAGGACATGACAAGAATTAAGGGACAGACGTTTAGGGGTAACATTAGGGGGCATTTCTTTACTCAGAGAGTGGTAGTTGTGTGGAATGAGCTTCCAGTGGAAGTGGTAGAGGCAGGTTCGATTTCATCATTAAAAATAATTGGATAGGTATATGGACGGGAAAGGAATACAATACAATACAATACAATACAATACAATTTATTTATCACTTGAACCTCACAGATGTCTGAGTGCAGGTAGATGGGACTAGGGGGACTTGAGGGGGCGAGATGGCCTGTTTCCGTGCTGAAATTGTCATATGGTTATAAGGTTGTAAGATAATTCTCAGTTTTTGGTGCCCCTCCAGGATTAACATAGAAACATAGAACATAGAAATTAGGTGCAGGAGTAGGCCATTCGGCCCTTCGAGCCTGCACCGCCATTCAATATGATCATGGCTGATCATCCAACTCAGTATCCCGTACCTGCCTTCTCTCCATACCCTCTGATCCCCTTGGCCACAAGGGCCACATCTAACCATCTCTTAAATATAGCCTCCCTCTTAAATATAGCACTTCCTCTTAAATATAGCTTAAATATAGATTCGTTCTCACCCTTCTTCTATGCTCCTTATATACTCACGGCTGTGGAGTCAAATACCAATCCATATCAATCTACATGTTTGCATATGTTACTACACTAGTTGGTCGGCTATCGAATAGTGACGAGACGAAATGCAGAAGGAAGATTGAGAATCTTGTAATGCACATCGCAAGAAATTGCAGTGTTGCGGACGTAGCCCAGACTATCCCAACAACCAGCCTGCCTTCCATCGCCTACATCTGCACTTCGCACTGCTTCAGCAATGAAACCAACAGAATGAATTACCAGTCTCTCCAGGTCACTCTCTCTTTCTTTCTCTGCAATGTAGCAGAAGATATAGAAGCTTGAAAATGCATACGTCCAGATTCAGTAACAGTTTATTTCCAGCTGTTACCAGGCAACAGAGCGAGTGTCTCATCGGGTAGACAGCGGTGCTGAACATCCACCACCTCATTAACCATATAACCATATAACAATTACAGCACGGAAACAGGCCATCTCGGCCCTACAAGTCCGTGCCGAACAACTTTTTTTTCCCTTAGTCCCACTTGCCTGCACTCATACCATAACCCTCCATTCCCTTCTCATCCATATACCTATCCAATTTATTTTTAAATGATACCAACGAACCTGCCTCCACCACTTCCACTGGAAGTTCATTCCACGCCGCTACCACTCTCTGAGTAAAGAAGTTCCCCCTCATATTACCCCTAAATTCTGTCCCTTAATTCTCATTGCCAGACCTTTCAACTTTCTTTCTTCGAAGTTTGTGTAATATATTCAACGTTATATATTTGCATTAGCTGTTATGCACCTCGTTATTTATCTGCACACTATGGGCGGCTTGATTGGTTGATATTTAGTATTGCCCTGGACTGGATAGCACGGAGAACAAAAGCTTTTCATTACATCGCGGTACACGTGACAACAATAAACTAAACTAAACTTGACTAAACTAAACGAATGCAACTCATTTCCAATTAGTTTTCCAGCAACGAACACGGCGCTGTCCATTAATAATAAGAAAGAGTAATGTTCTGGTCGCGGAAAGAGCCCATTTCCCTCTGCTGTTCGGACAGGAATGAAAAATAGAGTTCACAACCACCATGTCGAGCTGTCAAGCAGGTTAAGACGTACGTAGAAAAAGACTGAGGTAGTTGCTTACCAGGAACTCCAATTATTACAAGAATGGGGTAGTAGATGCGATCTACCAGTAATTTTACGGGCAGTCCCATAATCGTTGAATGTGATGTTTCCAGTTAGTTGAAAAGGCTTGCGAATCTCCTGCTTATACCTCAGGTAAACCTCCAGGGTATAATGAGCCATGCAAATGATTGCCAACGTTTACGGCATGTGTGATACAGTATGTCATTATATTTTCGTACGCATGCTCAATAAAAATAATGCGAGTTAAAGAAGCTTTACTATATTATTCATAAAAGTATAAGCGATTTCGGTATTTCGACTGCGCATGCCCAGGTCATAGGTCAAAGGAGATAAACACTAGAGGGTGCGGATCTGCTGTGTGTTATCTTTGGTTATCAGTGCCAAGCGGTGTTGGTTTTGATTGATGGACTATATTAATGGGACCCTGCTTGCTGTACTCAGTCGATGTGCAATATTCAGAGTGGCGTTCACTTAATGTGTTCTTTGTTGAACTAAATTCATTTTCTTGTTCCTTGACCTGCTGATTTTTTTTCTATTTCCCTTCATACCTTTCTGCTGTGGGTTAGTTAGCTCAGTCGCATGGGGAACGGCTGTAATATGACATAATAAATGGTGGGTAATCACACGGAGTCAACAATAATTTGAGATGCAACACTAAAACGAGCCTTTTAGCCCATCAAGTACACAGAGAAGTTGCATATACGAGGATTTGCAGATGCGATATTACCAAAAAAAGATACAGTGTATCGGAGTGTCTTTGCCGGCCAGGCAACATCTCTGGATAGCATGGATATGCGACGTGTCTGGAGGGAGTGCTTCTTCAGATGTTTTTCTCACCGAGTACGTAACGAATATGAATCATTGTGTACATTAATCCGATTCTAACCAAAACAAATAAACATTCCCGCAGTCTCATCAAAACCCTCTCCTGATCAAAATAGGTCGTAACACTGTGCCTAGAACGTAGAGGCAATTGCACCTATTAACTCACACATTCTTGGGATGTGGGAGAAAAGAGTGCACCGAGAGGAAACCATGCGCTTACAGGGGAACGTGCGAACTTCACACAGACAGCGCAGGAGGCTCGGATTAAGCAGTGGTCTCTGACGTTGTAAACCATCAGCGCTCTTGGTTTGTCAGCATAGAATCTGATTAAATCCATTCCTAGCAGCTGATCCACGCGTTAGCTGCTTGAAAATTACAGAAATAATGGCCATCGTGGCATTAAAACGAATTATAATCTCGGTTTTTAACGTAATTATGGAATATGAGGGAAGTATCGGATGGATGGAGCGTAGGTCCAAAGTCAGACATCATCCTGATGCATAGACCACCAGCCGGATAGCCGACTCATGTTTTTAATATTCGCAATGCTGAGTTGATTGCATGGAAGATCACTCTTCCTATGAGAAATATTCTGTTCATCTGAAGCGTTCAATTTTGTCGTTTCTTTGAAATAATCTGAGTTTAGATGTTATTAAGGATAGAATGGGTAATACACACATAGGGGCGAGACAAATCGTCGACGTTGGAGGAGCTACATGATTTCCTGATCAACTATCGCCACCGTAAATGCATTCGTGGTGATTTGATCACAACATGTTTCAACATTTATCCAAGTTGTCCAGTTTGTTGACAATAACCCATTTCATCGCAGGATTTGTGTATAGAAACATAAAAACATAGAAATAGGTGGAGGAGTAGGCCATTCGGCCCTTCGAGCTTGCACAGCCATTCCATATGATCCATGGCTGATCATCCAACTCAGTGTCCTGTACCTGCCTTCTCTCCATACCCACTGATCCCTTTAGCCACAAGGGTCACATCTAACTCCCCCTTAAATATAGCCAATGAACTGGCCTCAACTACCTTCTGTGGCAGAGAATTCCACAGATTCACCACTCTGTGTGAAAAATGTTTTTCGCATCTCGGCCCTAAAATACCTCACCCTTCTCTTATAACTTGACCCCTTGTTCTGGACTTCCCCAACATCGGGAACAATCATCCTGCATCTATCCTGTCCAACCCCTTAAGAATTATGTAAGTTTCTATACGATCCCCCCTCAATCTTCTAAATTCTAGCGAGTATAAGCCGAGTCTGGATAGTCTTTCTTCATATGAAAGTCCTGCCATCCCAGGAATCAGTCTGGTGAACCTTCTCTGTACTCCCTCTATGGCAAGAATGTATTTCCTCAGATTAGGTGACCAAAACTGTACGCAATACTCCAGGTGTGGTCTTACCAAGACCATGTCTTGCTCTTGTACCTCCCTGTTCTTATACTCAAATGATTTTGCTATGAATGTTAGCATACCATTCGCTTTCTTCACTGTCTGCTGCACCTGCATGCCTACTTTCAATGACTGGTGTACCATGACACCCGGGTCTCGTTGCCTCCCTTTTTCCTATTCGGCCACCATTTAGGTAAAAATCTACTTTCCTGTTTTTGACACCAAAATGGATAACCTCACATTTATCCACATGATACTGCATCTGCCATGTAGTATGTAACAAATACGGGGGGAAATATACTTATGGATAATTTGTCTCTTTACAAATTAATTTTATTACATAGGTCTTACCTATTCCGTTAATACCAATACGGAATTGAGACCATTGGCGCATTAGTCTAAAATTTCAACTGATGGCGCCATTTCGCAATGTTAACGGGAGTTGTACCTCGCTAACTTCTGTGAATCAGATTGACCAAGAGCTAGAGATCCGCAGGAGATCCTTAATGTTATTGTTTTCTATATCTAGCGTTTTCATTTCATTTTGGCTCATAGCCACGATTTATTTCATATACGTAAACGTTCCCAATGTTGAATATTCCTTCAGAAAGATAGGATATATGCTGCAGCTTCTGAAACCGCATAGAAACACATGTATTTATGCAGTGGTTGGTTTATAATACAGAACAGTGTTAAAGAACATATCACTGTACCTTTTTGCGGTCGTGGTCAAATTAATTAAATGTCTCAAGCAACAGATTGATGGTATAACTGAATCAACAGGAAAATGCCACCGATAGATGACATAACTGCATTAACAGGAAAATGCCACAGATTTGGTCTCAACACCGTGCATAGTTCCTTGAAGGTTGAATCTCATATAGATAGGGTGGTAAAGAAAGTTTTTGGTATGCTAGTCTTTATAAATCAGAGCATTGAGTATAGAAGCTGGGATGTAATGTTAAAATTGTACAAGGCATTGGTGAGACCAAATCTGGAGTATGGTGTACAATTGTGGTCGCCCAATTATAGGAAGGATGTCAACAAAATAGAGAGAGTACAGAGGAGATTTACTAGAATGTTGCCTGGGTTTCAACAACTAAGTTACAGAGATAGGTTGAATAAGTTTGGTCTTTATTCTCTGGAGCGCAGAAGGTTAAGGGGGGACTTGATAGAGGTCTTTAAAATGATGAGAGGGATAGACAGAGTTGATGTGGACAAGCTTTTCCCTTTGAGAATAGGGAAGATTCAAACAAGAGGACATGGCTTCAGAATTAAGGGACAGAAGTTTAGGTGTAATATGAGGGGGAACTTCTTTACTCAGAGAGTGGTAGCGGTGTGGAATGAGCTTCCATTGGAAGTGGTGGAGGCAGGTTCGTTGGTATCATTTAAAAATAAATTGGATAGGCATATGGATGAGAAGGGAATGGAGGGTTATGGTATGAGTGCAGGCAGGTGGGATTAAGGGGAAAAAAGTTGTTCGGCACGGACTTGTAGGGCCGAGATGGCCTGTTTCCGAGCTGTAATTGTTATATTGTTATATGGTTATATGGTTAACACCTGTACTTCATGGCAAAAACATGACCAATTTTCTGGCCGTTATTGCGATATTTTAATTTTAATTTTAGATAATGATTCTTCAGCGGCACGGCGGCGCAGCGCAGGGTTGCTGCCTTACAGCGCTTGCAGCGCCGGAGACCCGGGTTTCTTCCTGTCTACGGGCACTGTATATACGGAGTTTGCACGTTTTCCCCGTAACCGTGTTTGTTTTCCCGAGACCTTCGGTTTCCCCGCATATTCCAAAGACGTACGGGTTTGTAGTTAACTGGCTCGGTATAAATATAAATCGTCCCTAGTGTATGTAGGATGAAGTTTAATTACGATCGGCCTCGTTGAGTGAAGGGAATCCTGTGGATTGGAGGATAGCTAACGTTATCCCACTTTTCAAGAAAGGAGCGAGAGAGAAAACGGGGAATTACAGACCAGTTAGCCTGAATTCGGTGGTGGGAAAGATTCTGGAGTCAATTATTAAAGAGGTAATAATGGTGCATTTGGATAGCAGTAAAAGGAATAGTCCAAGTCAACATGGATTTATGAAAGGGAAATCGTGCTTTACTAATCTTCTGGATTTTTTTGAGGACGTGACAAGTAAAATGGATGAAAGGGTGCAGTGGATGTAGTGTATCTAGACTTTCAGAAAGCCTTTGATAAGGTCGCACACGGGAGACTGCTGGCTAAAATTAGAGCACATGGTATTGGAGGTAGTGTGTTGACATGGATAGAAAATTGGTTGGCAGACAGGAAGCAAAGAGTAGGAGTGAACGGGTCTTTTCAGAATGGCAGAGAGTGGCGAGTGTAGTGCCGCAAAGCTCGGTGTTGGGGCCGTAACGGTTTACCATATATATTAGTGATTTGGAAGAGGGAATTAGGAGCAACACTAGCACGTCTGCGGATGACACCAAGCTGGGTGGCAGTGTGAATTGTGAAGAGGATGTCAGGAGGTTGCAGCGTGACCTGGACAGGTTGGGTGTGTGGGCAGATGCGTGGCAGATGCAGTATAATATAGATAAATGAGAGGTTATCCACTTTGGCGGCAAAAACAAGGGAGCAGATTATTATCTCAATGGGGTTAGGTTAGGTAAGGGGGGCGTGCAGCGAGACCTGGGTGTCCTTATACACCAGTCACTAAAAGTTGGCGTGCAGGTACAGCAGGCAGTGAAGAAAGTTAGTGGAATGTTGGCCTTCATAACAAGAGGATTTCAGCAGAGGAGTAAAGAGGTTCTTCTGCAGTTGTGTAGGGCTCTGGTGAGACCACATCTGGACTATTGTGTACAGTTTTGCTTTCCTAATTTGAGGAACGACATCCTTGTGATTGAGGCAGTGCAGCGTAGGTTCACGAGATTGATCCCTGGGATGGCGGGACTGTCGTATGAGGAGAGATTGAAAAGACTAGGCTTGTACTCACTGGAGTTTAGAAGGATGAGGGGTGATCTTATAGAAACATATAAAATTATAAAAGGACGGGACAAGCTAGATGCAGTAAAAATGTTCCCAATGTTGGGCGAGTCCAGAACCAGGGGCCACAGTTTTAGAATCAAGGGGAGATCATTTAAGACTGAGGTGAGAAAACAAGGTTTTCACCCAGAGAGTTGTGAATTTATGGAATTCCCTGCCACATAGGGCAGTGGAGGCCAAATCACTGGATGGATTTAAGAGAGAGTTAGATAGAGCTCTTGGGGCTAGTGGAGTCCAGGGATATGGGGAGAAGGCAGGCACGGGTTATTGATATGGGACGATCAGCCATGATCAAAATGAATGGCGGTGTTGGCTCGAAGGGCCGAATGGCCTCCACCTGCACCTATTTTTTATGTTTCTATTCGATCTGTTTAATTGGACAACACTAAATCCAGAATTGCCTTTTCTCTGATCGGCTCCATTACAAGCTGCTCTAAGAATCCATCACGGAGGCGTTCTACAAACTCTCTTTCTTGAGGTCCCGAACCAACCTGATCTTCCCAGTCTACCTGCATATTGAAATCCCCCATCACCACAGTGGCATTACATTTGTTACATGCCAGTTTCAACTCCTGTTTCAACTTACACCCTACATACGGGCTACAATTTGGGGGTCTGTAAATAACACCAATTAGCGTCTTCTTGCCTTTACATCCAACTCCAGGTCGGGGCTGAAGGCCGCCCGCTACGCGGCCCAGTCGAGCGCCGTGCCGGTGGAGTCCGAGCCCAGGGTGGCGCTCTGTCACAGGCGAGGCCGGGGCCCTCTCTCCATCCCCGAGATGTGGATGAATTGGCAGCGAGTACCATAGGGTTAGAAGACTGTGGTGTGCAAGGTGCAGCACTGCTCCGTCTTGTACTTACGGTGGCGGCTGAGGGAACGCAGATCGGCCAGGCCGTGGGCGAACTAGCACTTGTCGCCGTAGTGGCAAATCAAGGAGTTCCTTTCGAGTTGGAGCGAGGGGTCGGCGCTTCTCCGCGCTGGCCCGTCAGTCCGGACGTCAGCGCCCGCCCCCCGGCGGGGATGAAACATTCGTGGATTATTATTATTGTACTATATTTGTTTATTTATTGTGTATGTGTGAATGTATATATATACACACTCAACTTTTTTTTTCTCCCGTTGTGTACTACGTTGACACATTCTGTTGTGCTGCAGCAAGTAAGAATTTCATTGTCCTTTCTGGGACATATGACAATAAAACACTCTTGACTCTTGAATGGGGGGGGGCGTCCTGTGGCTTGCGCCGCCGGGGACCCGGGTTCGAACTTGGCTGCGGATGAGGCGCGGTCCTCGCTGCGTGCGGCTGCCGAGGTTGTCTCCGCTCCCCCCCCCCCCCCCCCCCCCCCCCCCCCCCCCCCCGGTCCCCCACTCGCATCTGCCCCTGACAAATACAAGCATGAAAAGAGACAAAACATTGGACCCTAACTATACCCACACTATCTAGAGTTCATCGTTCGATTTTTAATCATAGCATTTGACCTTTGCCAACTCCCATGATTCCTTGTGTTTTTTTCGGAATATAAAACTCGCTTTTTACATCTTACATTTGTCGAGATACCTGGGATAAATGGAATGTTATAATCTCTCTCACATTCTCTTTCTAGCTCTATCTATCTATCTATCTATCTATCTATCTATCTATCTCTCTATCTATCTATCTATCTATCTATCTATCTATCTATCTATCTATCTATCTATCTATCTATCTATCTATCTATCTATCTATCTATCTATCTATCTATCTATCTATCTATCTATCTATCTCTATCTGTCTGTCCGTCTATCTATCTATCCGTCCGTCCTGTCTGTCTCTGTCTGTCTGTCTGTCTGTCTGTCTGTCTGTCTGTCTGTCTGTCTGTCTGTCTGTCTGTCTGTCTGTCTGTCTGTCTGTCTGTCTGTGTCTGTCTGTGTCTGTCTGTCTGTCTGTCTGTCTGTCTGTCTGTCTGTCTGTCTGTCTGTCTGTCTGTCTGTCTGTCTGTCTGTCTGTCTGTCTGTCTGTCTGTCTGTCTGTCTGTCTGTCTGTCTGTCTGTCTGTCTGTCTGTCTGTCTGTCTGTCTGTCTGTCTGTCTGTCTGTCTGTCTGTCTGTCTGTCTGTCTGTCTGTCTGTATGTATGTATGTATGTCTGTCAAAACAGAAACAAACGCGGGAGTTTAATAGCCTGTCAAAGCAACACTAGATCTATGTGTTCAAGAAGGAACTGCAGATGCTGGAAGATCGAAGGTACACAAAATTGCTGGAGAAACTCAGCTGGTGCAGCAGTATCCATGGAGCGAAGGAAATAGGCGACGCATCCGGCCGAAACCCTCCTTCAGACACTAGATCTATGTTATCTCACTGCCTGCACCTTAGGGGCTATTTTGCAGGAGATATTTATCGGACAAACCCGCTCTCCATAGCGACGTTGAAGGACACGGAAACCCCGATGGAAGCTCAGGCCGTTACGCGGAGAAACTGGAAACTGCACACAGAGGGTATCAGAGGGTTGGATCTAGCCCGGTTCTCGGGAGCTTTTCGTCCCACTGTGCCTCCACTCAATACCTTTGAAACAAAACACCCGAGGTCTTACCCGAAGCAAGAGGATCGGGTAATGTTTAAAGAACAACACAAGATAACCAAAAAGACAATACGGGGAGAAAAGGTGAGGTGTGAAGGTAAGCTAGCCAAGGATATAAAGAAGGATAGTAAAAGCTTCTTTAGGTATGTGAAGAGGAAAAAAATAGTTAAGGCCAGTTGTGCCCTTGAAGACCGAAAAGGGTGAATTTATTATGGGGAACAATGAAATGGCAGATGAATTGAATACTTTGGATCTGTCTTCACTGAGGAGACCACAAGCAATCTTCCTGATACAGTAGTGGCCAGAGGATCTGGGGTGACGGAGGAACTGCAGTTAATCCATATTAGGCAGGAAATTGTGTTGGATAGACTGGTGGGATGGAAGGCTGATAAATCCCCAGCGCCTGATGGTCTGCATCCCAGGCTACTTAAGGAAGTGGCTCTAAAAATCGTGGATGCATTGGTGATAATTTTCCAATGTTCTTTAGATTCAGGATCAGTTGCTGTGGATTGGAGGACAGCTAATGGTATCCCACGTTTAAAGAGGCGGGAGAGAGAAAACAGGGAATTATATACCAGTTAGCGTGACAACGGTGGTGGGGAAGATGCTGGAGTCAATTATAAAAGATGAAATAGCCAAACATTTGGATAGCAGTAACAGGATCGGTCCGAGTCAGCATGGATTTACGAAGGGGAAATCATGCTTGACTAATCTTCTGGAAGGTTTTGAGGATGTAACTAGGAACATTGACAACGGAGAGCCAGTGGATGTACTGTACCTGGACTTTCAGAAAGCATTTGATAAGGTCCCACATAGGAGATTAGTGGGTGAAATTAGGGCACATGGTATTGGGGGTAGAGTGCTGACATGGATAGAAAATTGGTTGGCAGACAGGAAAGAAAGAGTATGGATTCATGGTTCCTTTCAGAATTGCAGGCAGTGACTAGTGGGGTACCGCAAGGCTCGGTGCTGGGACCACAGCTATTTACAATATACATCAATGATTTGGACGAAGGGATTCAAAGTAACATTAGCAAATTTGCAGATGACACAAAGCTGCGTGGCAGTGTGAACTGTGAGGAGGATGCTATGATAATGCAGAGTGATTTGGACAGGTTGGAGGAGTGGGCAGATGCATGGTAGATGAAGTTTAATGCGGGTAAATGTGAAGTTATCCACTTTGGCAGCAAAAACAGGAATACAGATTACTACCTAAATTGCGTCGTTGGGAAAAGGGGAAGTACAACGGGATCCAGGGGTCCTTGTTCATCAGTCTATGAAAGTAAGCATCCAGATACAGCAGGCAGTGAAGAAAGCGAATGGCATGTTGGCCTTAATAACAAGTCGAATATAGGAGCAAAGAGGTCGTTCTGCAGTTGTACACAACCCTAGTGAGACCAAACCTGGGGTATTGTGTGCAGTTTTGGTCCCCTAATTTGAGGAAGGACATTTTTGCTATTGAGGGAGTGCAGCGTAGGTTTACAAGGTTAATTCCCGGGTTGGCGGGACTGTCATATGCGGATAGAATGGAGCCGCTGGGCTAGTACACTCTGGAGTTTGGAATGATGAGAGGGGATCTCATTGAAAGAGATAAGATTGTTAAGGGTTTGGACACGCTAGAGGCAGGAAACATGTTCCCGATGTCGGGGAGTCCGGAACTAGGTGCCACAGTTAAAGAATAAGGAGTAAGCCATTTAGAACGGAGACGAAGAAACCCTTTTTTCTCACAGACAGTGGTGAGTCTGTGGAAATCTCTGCCTCAGAGGGCGGTGGAGGCCGGTTTGCTGGATGCTTTCAAGAGAGAGGTAGATAGGGCTCTTAAAAATAGCGGATTCTGGGGATCAGGGGAGAAGGCAGGAACGGGGTACTGATTGGGGATGATCAGCCATGATCACATTGAATGGCGGTGCTGGCTCGAAGGGCCGAATGGCCTACTCCTGCACCTATTGCCTATTGTCTATTGTCTATTGAGGGATGTAGTCGGCAGTCCCGATGCAGACATAAATACAGCGATAAAAGAGTTGGCGGGTGGGGCCAGAGTACAATCGGAACAAGAACCGTCGAACGTAACCGAAAAAAAGACAGACATAGCTGGTGCCTATTCGAAAGCACATGGCATTCATACACGCATTGAGTGTGGACAGAGTGAGAGCCAGAGCGCGGAGAATTTCCGCCAGCGTAGGAGATTGTTTGTAGAAGTACATTGAATGGGTCTCTGATCGAGGGTGAACTGTGGGGCCTTGAGACCAAGTGGAAGATGGAGGACTGCAGGGACTGGTCGTGCATTGGTAAACATTTACATCGGATGTCTAGCAACTGAAAGTTATTGATTAAATAAAGGGGGCTTGAGCTGCCTTGGACGTCGGTGGGAATGGAACGGGCAAGGAGGGATGGGATGGAATCGAGGTAAGTGGAGCTGAGTTCAGCGGGACAGGAGAAGGCAGAAACAATGGGTCTGCCAGGCCAGTCTGCATTGTAGTTTTTGAGGTGGTGATAGAAGCGAGCAGCGCGGGATTGGAGAAAGGTTTGGAGGCTATGTAGTGCAGATCGCCAGAGGCGGTGAGATCAGAAACAGTCTGGTAGAGGATGGCCTGGTGATCGGCTGTGTGGTCATAGGCAAATGAAACCTCTCCTATCAGGCAAAAGTGTCCAAAACGCACTCCACTATATTCAGGCAACGGAACCAATCTACCACAACGGGAGAGCAATACTAAACTACTACTGATTCTCAGGCTATCCTTGATCCGACTTTGCTAGCCTTACATTGCACTAAACGATATTCTCTGATCATGTAGAAAGTCAAGTCAAGTCAAGTTTATTTGTCACATACACATACGAGATGTGCAGTGAAATGAAAGTGGCAATGTTCGCGGACTTTTGTGGAAAAGACAAACAATCAAACAACCAAACAAACTATAAACACAGTCATAACACACATATTCTTTTACATAATAAATAATGGAAGGAAAAACGTTCAGTAGAGTTAGTCCCTGGTGAGATAGGCTTTTACAGTCCGAATGGCCTCTGGGAAGAAACTCCTTCTCAACCTCTCTGTTCTCACCGCATGGCAACGGAGGCGTGTGCCTGACCGTAGCAGCTGGAACAGTCCGTTGCAGGGGTGGAAGGGGTCTCTCATGATACTGTTGGCTCTGGAGTTGCACCACCTGTTGTATAGTTCCTGCAGGGGGGCAAGTGAAGTTCCCATAGTACGTTCGGCCGAACGCACTACTATATAACCATATAATAACCATATAACAATTACAGCACGGAAACAGGCCATCTCGACCCTTCCAGTCGGTGCCGAACACATAATCTCCCCTAGTCCCATATACCTGCGCTCGGACCATAACCCTCCATTCCCTTCCCATCCATATAACTATCCAATTTATTTTTAAATGATAAAACGAACCTGCCTCCACCACCTTCACTGGAAGCTCATTCCACACAGCTACCATTCTCTGAGTAAAGATGTCCCCCCTCATGTTACCCCTAAACTTCAGTTCCTTAATTCTCAAGTCATGCCCCCTTGTTTGAATCTTCCCTACTATCAGTGGGAAAAGCTTTTCCACGTCAACTCTGTCCATCCCTCTCATCATTTGAAAAAAACCTCTATCAAGTCCCCCCTTAACCTTCTGCGCTCCAAAGAATAAAGCCCTAACTTGTTCAACCTTTCTCTGTAACTTAGTTGCTGAAACCCAGGCAACATTCTAGTAAATCTCCTCTGTACTCTCTCTATTTTGTTGACATCCTTCCTATAATTAGGCGACCAAAATTGTACACCATACTCCAGAATTGGCCTAACCAATGCCTTGTACAATTTTAACATTGCATCCCAACTTCTATACTCAATGCTCTGATTTATAAAGGCCAGCGCACCAAAAGCTTTCTTTACCACCCTATCTACATGAGATTCCACTTTCAGGGAACTGTGCACAGTTATTCCCAGATCCCTCTGTTCACCTACATTCTTCAATTCCCTACCATTTACCATGTACGTCCTATTTTGATTTGTCCTGCCAAGATGTAGCACCTCACACTTATCAGCATTAAACTCCATCTGCCATCTTTCAGCCCACTCTTCCAACTGGCAAAAATCTCTCTGTAGACTTTGAAACTCTACTTCGTTACCCGCAACCCCACCTATCTTAGTATCATCTGCATACTTACGAATCCAATTTACCACACCATCATCCAGATCATTGATGTACATGACAAACAACAGTGGACCCAACACAGATCCCTGTGGCACCCCACTAGTCACTGGCCTCCAACCTGACAAACAACCATCCACC
This sequence comes from Leucoraja erinaceus, assembly GCF_028641065.1. Lineage (NCBI taxonomy): Eukaryota > Metazoa > Chordata > Chondrichthyes > Rajiformes > Rajidae > Leucoraja > Leucoraja erinaceus. The sequence continues at coordinate 43,760 of NW_026576271.1, forward strand.
ATTACTCTCTGGCATCTCCCATTCAGCCACTGTTGAATCCATCTTGCTACTCCACAATTAATACCCAACCATTGAACCTTCTTAACCAACCTTCCATGAGGAACCTTGTCAAAGGCCTTACTGAAGTCCATATACACAGCATCCACTGCTTTACCCTCATCAATTTCCCGAGTAACATCTTCAAAAAATTCAAGAAGATTAGTTAAACATGACCTTCCAGGCACAAATCCATGTTGACTGTTCCTAATCAGACCCTGTTTATCCAGATGCTTATATATATTATCTCTAAGTATTCTTTCCATTAATTTGCCCACCACTGACGTCAAACTAACAGGTCTATAATTGCTAGGTTTACTCTTAGAACCCTTTTTAAACAATGGAACAACATGCGCAGTACCCCAATCCTCCGGCACTATTCCCGTTTCTAATGACTTTTGACTAATGACATCTGCAGAGCCTTCTTGTCCTTTGCAGAGCAATTCCCAAACCAGATGGTAATGTTCCCGGACAAGATGCTTTCCACCGCCGCTGCGTAGAAACACTGGCGGATCCTCGGAGACACTCTGAATTTCCTCAATTGCCTGAGGTGGTAAAGGCGCTGGCTTGCCTTACTCACGAGTGCTGAGGCGTTTGATGCCCATGTCATATCCTCGGAGATGTGGACTCCGAGATATTTCAAACAGTCCACCCTATCCACAGGATCCCCATTTATCCTAGTCCTCGTCCTCGGATGATGTGCCCTCCTAAAGTCCATGATCAGTTCCTTCGTTTTTTTGATGTTCAAGAGGAGGCTGTTATCCTGGCACCAGAGTGCTAGACCAGCCACCTCCTCCCGGTAGGCCTTCTCGTCATTGTCTGAGATCAGGCCCACCACCACAGTGTCATCAGCAAACTTAATTATTGAGTTGGAACTTAACCTAGCCACACAGTCATGTGTGTACAGGGAGTACAATAGGGGGCTGAGGACGCAACCCTGGGGCGATCCTGTGCTCAAGGTGAGGGACTTCGATGTATTCCATATAAGCATATAACCATATAACAATTACAGCACGGAAACAGGCCATCTCGACCCTTCTAGTCCGTGCCGAACACATAATCTCCCCTAGTCTCCTATACCTGCGCTCAGACCATAACCCTCCATTCCCTTCCCATCCATATAACTATCCAATTTATTTTTAAATGATAAAAACGAACCTGCCTCCACCACCTTCACTGGAAGCTCATTCCACACAGCTACCACTCTCTGAGTAAAAAGTTCCCCCTCATGTTACCCCTAAACTTCAGTCCCTTAATTCTCATGTCATGTCCCCTTGTTTGAATCTTCCCTACTCTCAGTGGGAAAAGCTTTTCCACGTCAACTCTGTCTATCCCTCTCATCATTTTAAAAAAACCTCTATCGTCCCCCCTTAACCTTCTGCGCTCCAAAGAATAAAGCCCTAACTTGTTCAACCTTTCTCTGTAACTTAGTTGCTGAAACCCAGGCAACATTCTAGTACATCTCCTCTGTACTCTCTCTATTTTGTTGACATCCTTCCTATAATTAGGCGACCAAAATTGTACACCATACTCCAGAATTGGCCTCACCAATGCCTTGTACAATTTTAACATTACATCCCAACTTCTATACTCAATGCTCTGATTTATAAAGGCCTGCACACCAAAAGCTTTCTTTACCACCCTATCTACATGAGATTCCACTTTCAGGGAATTGTGCAGTTATTCCCAGATCCCTCTGTTCACCTACATTCTTCAATTCCCTACCATTTACCATGTACGTCCTATTTTGATTTGTCCTGCCAAGATGTAGCACCTCACACTTATCAGCATTCAACTCCATCTGCCATCTTTCAGCCCACTCTTCCAACTGGCATAAATCTCTCTGTAGACTTTGAAACTCTACTTCATTACCCGCAACCCCACCTATCTTAGTATCATCTGCATACTTCCTAATCCAATTTACCACACCATCATCCAGATCATTGATGTACATGACAAACAACAGTGGACCCAACACAGATCCCTGTGGCACCCCACTCGTCACTGGCCTCCAACCTGACAAACAACCATCCACCATTACTCTCTGGCATCTCCCATTCAACCACTGTTGAATCCATCTTGCTACTCCACCATTAATACCCAACCATTGAACCTTCTTAACCAACCTTCCATGAGGAACCTTGTCAAAGGCCTTACTGAAGTCCATATACACAACATCCACTGCTTTACCCTCATCAATTTCCCGAGTAACATCTTCCAAAAATTCAAGAAGTTTAGTTAAACATGACCTTCCAGGCACAAATCCATGTTGACTGTTCCTAATCAGACCCTGTTTATCCAGATGCTTATATATATTATCTCTAAGTATTCTTTCCATTAATTTGCCCACCACTGACGTCAAACTAACAGGTCTATAATTGCTAGGTTTTCTCTTAGACCCCTTTTTAAACAATGGAACAACATGCGCAGTACGCCAATCCTCCGGCACTATTCCCGTTTCTAATGACATTTGTAATATTTCTGCCATAGCCCCTGCTATTTCTACACTAACTTCCCTCAATGTCCTAGGGAATATCCTGTCCGGACCTGGAGACTTATCCACTTTTGTATTTCTCAAAAGTGTCAGTACTTCCTCTTCTTTGATCCTCATAGTTCCCATAGCTACTCTACTTGTTTCCCTTACCTCACATAATTCAATATCCTTCTCCTTGGTGAATACCGAAGAAAAGAAACTGTTCAATATCTCCCCCATCTCTTTTGGCTCTGCAGATAGTTGTCCACTCTGACTCTCTAACGAACCAATTTTATCCCTCGTTATCCATTTGCTATTAATATAGCGGTAGAAACCCTTCGGATTTACTTTGACCTTACTTGCCAAAGCAACCTCATATCTTCTTTTAGCTTTTCTAATTTCTTTCTTAAGATTCTTTTTACATTTTTTATACTCCTCAAGCACCTCATTTACTCCATGCTGCCTATAATTATTGTAGATCTCCCTCTTTTTCCGAACCAAGTGTCCAATTTCCTTTGAAAACCATGGCTCTTTATAATTTTTACGATTTCCTTTCAACCGAACAGGGACATAAATATTCTGTACTCTTAAAATTTCACCTTTAAATGTACTCCATTTCTCTTCCACATCTTTCCCATAAAACAAACTGTCCCAATTTACTCCTTTTAAATCCTTTCGCATCTCCTCAAAGTTAGCCTTTCTCCAATCAAAAATCTCAACCCTAGGTCCAGTTTTGTCCCTCTCCATAATTATATTGAAACTAATGGCATTGTGATCACTGGACCCGAACTGTTCCCCAACGCATACCTCTGCAACCTGACCCATCTCATTTCCTAACAGGAGGTCCAGTACCGCCCCTTCTCTAGTAGGTACTTCTATGTATTGTTGCAAAACACTATCCTGCACACATTTTACAAACTCCAACCCATCCAACCCATTTACAGAATGTGTTTCCCAGTCTATGTGTGGAAAATTGAAATCTCCCACAATCACTACCTTGTGCTTACTACTAATATCTGCAATCTCCTTACATATTCCCTCCCATCTTGACTACCTGTGGCCTGGCGGTGAGAAAGTCCAGGACCCAGGCACACAGGGAGGTGTTGAGCCCCAATTCCATTAGCTTCCCGACCAGTCTGGTGGGGACTATCGTGTTGAAGGCTGAACTGTAGTCTATGAACAGCATCCTCAATTGATTATGTCACTGTCAATTGATTTTGCATTGTCTTTCTGCTGGCTGCTTAGCACGCAACAAAAGCGTTTCACTGTACCTCGGTAAACGTGATGATGAATTACATATAACTGCTCGAGGGGCGGGAATGAAGAGGTGTCCGAAAGCACGTGCCTGGAATCCCACAGTAGAGGCCATCCCGCCATTCAATAAACGCATTTCCCTTGTCGGCGGGTTTAATAACGATGTCCAGATTCTTGTTGAGAGACAGTACGGGTATGTGTGGTGCGACGGGTGAGATCAACGTGGGTCAGGGTAGTAGAGAATTCAAAACGATTGATGTTGCGACGGCAGTTCGAAGTAACATAGTCCAGTGCGTTGAAGGCCAGCAGATTGAGGCCAAGTGGCGGGGAAATGCGTAAATGCTGGAAGGCAAAAACCGCTTCCCATAGAAAATATGAGATGACGGGGAAGCGGAAGAAGTGTTCGATATTATGGTGGAGCTACGGGTTGGGGTAGGGAGTGGGGGCTTTCATTGACATGTTGGTGCAGGGGTATGATGATAACGATTCTGTTGAGAACCGACACATTACTGCATCCTAAAGAGGGGGGCTAGGGTAGATGCTGAAAACCCTAGATCGTTTCGCTGAATGGTTAACACGCAACATAAAAAGCTTTTCACTGTCCCTCGGTACACGTGACAATAAACTAAACTATAATATTAACAATGGTCCCTTTATTGTCACGTGTACCAAGGAACAGTGAAATTCTTTTTTGGCATACAGGTCAATAAGATTATTGCCAAAGGGAAGTGCAACTTAATTAAGATTAATAATTTTACATAGCACTATTCAACGAGTGTTGTCCATGTGGAGTTTGCACGTTTTCCCTGAGATCCTGGGGTTTCCTCGGGATGCTCTGGTTTCCTCCCATATGTCAAGACGTGTGGGTTTGCAGGTTAACTGGCCTCTGTAAATTGCTCCTAACATGCAGGGAGTGGATCTGAAAGTGGTATCATATCAAATTAGTGTGAACGGGTGATCAATGGTCAGCATGGACTCTATTGGCTGAAGGGCCTGTTTCCATACTGTATCTTTCGATCAATTCTATCACTATGGAGAGTGCAAGCTGAGGCAGTAGCACAGAGCACAACACAAACTTCCTTCTACATTCACTGGAACTTCTAAGAATCTCATTAAAAAGCAACAACAAATTTGGTTTAAAAATAATTACATTTAATGTAGTTGAGTCAAATGCAGCTCAAAGACAGGACGTACAGAAGCCTGGGGTTCCACATAACCAGGATCAGCTATTTTCCTGCAATCATCAGGTCCTTGAACACCAATCCTACCTATTTTATACTAATGTCTTGTTTTTTCACAGTTTAGAGATGCAGGGTGGAAACAGGCCTTTCAGCCCACCAACGCCGACCAACAAACTAGTAGACTAGTTCTACCCTACACACAAGGGACAATTTACCAAATCCAATTAACTTACATTATTATTATCCAAGAGAGAGTTAGATGATGTATTCAAGAGAGTGTGGCATCAGCTGATACACAGACCACTTATGGTCGACCCTCGTCAATAGTTATGAAGGCTGTCACGTGACGTCAGGGGCTAAGTGGAATCTCCTTCTACATCACCATTTCTCACCTTGAGATCACCCCAGTCAACAGGTAGCTGAGCTCGAGACAACGCCCTCGCTCAGCTACAGCAGCAATGACAATTATGTTAGTGGACCAAACTTACAAGTAACACCTGAATAAAGCAACTGTTTATTCACCACATTAGGTGCCACTACAAGAGAGTTAGATATAGTTCTTAGGGATAACGGAATCAAGGAATATGGGAAGAAAGCAGGTACGGGGTACTGATTTTGGATGATCATCCATGATCATAGTGACCAGACTGATTCCTGGGATGTCGGGACTTTCATATGAGGAAAGACTGGATAGACTTGGCTTGTACTCGCTACAATTTAGGAGATTGAGGGGGGACCTTATAGAAACTTACAACATTCTTAAGGGGGTGGAGAGGCTAGATGCAGGAAGATTGTTCCCGATGTTGGGGAAGTCCAGGACAAGGGGTCACAGCTTAAGGATAAGAGGGAAATCCTTTAGGACCGAGATGAGAAAAACATTTTTCACGCAGAGAGTGGCGAATCTCTGGAACTCTCTGCCACAGAAGGTAGTTGAGGCCAGTTCATTGGCTATATTTAAGAGGTAGTTAGATGTGGCCCTTGTGGCTAAAGGGATCAGGGGGTATGGAGAGAAGGCAGGTACGGGATACTGAGTTGGATGATCAGCCATGATCATATTGAATGGCGGTGCAGGCTCGAAGGGCCGAATGGCCTACTCCTGCACCTATTTTCTATATTTCTCTAATTCTATAACACGACAATGGTGAGGGTTGTGGGTAAAAGGTAAGAGGGATCCTGGGATGCTCGTGTGGAGTGCAATGAGGAGTTGGTGGGGGCTGAGAGTATGAGACTAGTGTACGGGCGGTGCCATTATTGAGTTTTCCAACTGGAAACCGATGAGGGGTTTAGAAGAATGAGGGGGGCTGCTGCGATGAGTTGCTCCAGTTACTTTCCACGCCATAAAGACGCAAGTAGTTGACAGGGCAAATGATCTCTATAATACTGCCCCGATGCATCTGCGCTGCTGGTTCAATAGTGGGCATTTAAGTGACTCATTAGGGAATAAATTAAATGGGCGTGCAGAGGGGAAAGGGAATGCAGACATTATCCTGACGCCCGGTATTGACCCGATGGTGCAAATGGTATCTAGGAAAATCAGGTGCAATGATATAATGTAGATGGCAACGAAATTTAGAAACGGGTTTTCACTTTGAACACATATCACAACAAACACTTTATTGAATTGTATATTAAAATGAATGGACTCTTAATCACCTTTATAAATTCCTCCCTGAATTTTTTCTGGGACACCCCATAAATAAACGTATTGGTGCAGGTACTCAGAGACCTCAGTAAAAATCCGGACTGTTCCGCAATGGTAAATGGGTTGTTGCTATCTGCTGATCCAAGCTCCACGTCGAGGAAGTGTACACTCAAGAGGCACACACAGTTTACCATCCACAGTAGGATGAAGCTACCGGATATGGCCAGTAATAGAATGATGGACTTCCTTCTGCTCTCCACCTCTTGATCCGTGCCGCCCTCGTCCTTCGTTTTTCCTCGGAGACCGCTCCTCACTCTGTTGGCGCGTATGATGTGCCTGATTGTCAGGGCATTGAGGAGTATGATCAGCAAAATTGGTATAAATGGGGATAAAATGAATTCGATGGACAAAAGTGCTGCCCATAACGGTGAGGTATAGAAGTCTGGGGTTATGCTACAGAACCAACCCACATTGTTAATTATTTCTCGTGGTACATAGGCTAAATATGTAGGTATATTTGTGGTAATACTTAAGATACATGTCAGCGATATCACTATAGTCGCAGTTCTCTCGGTGCAATATCTTGCTCGTAAATTCTGAGTACATATAGTAACAAATCGATCGAAGGTGAAGGTCACCGTTAACCAGACAGAGCAATCGAAGCAAATATAATCACAGACAATAACTAGCTTACAAATTTGAGTCATGTTGAGGAATGAATAACCAAAATAGCCATGTGAAATCTCGGAGAGAATTACCTCGAAGATCAGAACCATTAAATCAGCTACGGCCATGGATGCCAGATAGCGGGAGATACATTTAGAGAGTCCACACTTTCCCCGGGAGAGAATTACGATTGCCATCAGGTTAGCTGTAGGAAAGACGAAATTAAAATCACCAACATTCACTATCCCAGAAGAAGATCAGTTTGGCAGTTCTGCGAAAGTAAATGGAGTGATATCAGCCTGTCACCGACCCCTTGTACTCGTGTCGCCCACACATCTCTGATTCTGAAAAGGACATCTGAAAGATGGACTTCGCAAAGCAATAGTAAATAAAATGCAGTGGCCAAGGCCATAGCTGGATTTACAGAATTGCAGCCTATCGCAGAACGATTATTAAGAGGTCTGGTGGGTATAGTAGATATATATTAATCGTCATTTCCATTCGCCTGACCACAGAGGAATGTGGAGAGTAAATAATATTAGCCGATTTTCCCATCGCACTCCAGCGCCAAACCTTATGCTATAACCTTCCGTCTGCAGGCAGAATGCAGCATCAACTTAAAAACAAGAAGAGTTTGATGTTTACCGCAGTTGACAAATATTGCATGTAACCATAAATCGCATCGGGATGTCCGTGGCCAGACTCGCATTGCTCACTTGCGGTTGCAGATTGATGTCGCGATGCACATATGATTGCAAATACTGCATCCAATCCACGCCTCTGCTAAACTATATTTTCTAACGCGCTTGCGTTATAAAGCGTCCCATTTTGTTCACCCCTTTCCCTCTAGGCAAATTGACAGCAGGCGCATTGCTGCCTGTCAGCTAAACAACATAGGATCGATACTGGTCACTAGTGCTGTTTGCACCTTCTCCCTGCGCTGAGGTAGGTTCAACTCCCTGGGTCATTGCTTGATGGATTGATTCATGCAGCATGGTAAAAGGTCCCCGGCACACCGAGTCGTTCAGATCATCTGTCACCCGTTCACACTGGTTCTACGTTATCCAACATCCACTCCCTGCACACTGGAAGCAAATTACAGAATGTATTCACCTACAAACCAGCAGGTTTGTGAGCGGAATCTAGAGCGCACGGACCTTTGGGATGTGGAAGGATCCAGAGCTGACGGTTGAATCAACGCAATCAGCCGAGATCACGTGCAAATTCCACACAGGATCCCATGTCAGGATCAACCCTGGTCTCTGGCGCTGTAAGGCAGCAGTTCTCAGAGCTCCGCTTATGTGCGGCACAGTTCTCCGTTGACCATCTACCTGGATTACCCCGCTGGCTGGTAGGTTACCTGTCCAAATACGTTGTCGCTAGTGCATCGGCTCATGGCATAAACTTTGGGCAAATTGAGAGGAGCAAGTCAACGGAAAATCAGCCGATTGCAGTTGCTCGTGACACAAATCAGATTGACCGAACTTGCCGCCCTCCATATCATCGGGGCAATATTCACTGCATTCGCTATCAGTCCATTTCGATTTGGCGATGAAGAATAATTACAGTCCTGTTTTTTTTCACAGCGCTAATCGTGTTAAAAAACATCCGCACCAGCTACATATTGGTATCGGACATGTGTGGGTATCTGTTAATTCAGTGTGCGACGGGCGGAACCAGTAAATATGAGCCGCACAATGCTGGATCAGTAACTCAAGAATAATTAATAGCACAGACGTTTTCAACACTGAAGGCGAGAGAGCGAAACATTGGTACAGAATAATAAAGGACTTACCAGGAATACCAATGATGACAAGGATAGGGTAGAAAATGTTCTCTACCTGGTTGATTGCCGGCAGTTCCATGCCCAGATGCAAGCGACGTGTCCTGCCAGTGGCCTGACTGGTCGCTTGCTTTTAAAGTTAGCTGCATATTCTCCAGATTAATATTATGACTTCTAATCAAGGCAAATTAATTGGGATTAGTGTCAGTCCGTTAAACAAACAAAGTGAACCTCATCACGTTAGCTGCTGCTAAGTATGTAATTGCGCAATAACTGCCAGTATTGTTCTATAAAATAGATATTATATTACTCTATTACACAAAACAGGGAGAATTATTTGTAAGAACATATATTTGTTAATCCACTCGCTTTCTTTGTTTCCAGCGGCAAAGTGATGTTGAATTAACCACGCATATCCACGCGCCTTTCTAGAAGCTTCTTGCACGACACTCTCAAATCTGCTTTCACCACCAGCCCTGGCAGCACCATTTCAGGCACTCGCCACTACCTGCAAAACCTCATGACCGCGCTTCTGCTTTAAACGTTGACCCTCTCAATTTAAACATATGCCCTCTAGTCCATCCCAGCAAGGACAAGTTTCTGACAATTTACCTCATCTCTGCTTCCCACAATTGTGTTTATTTATATCACGTCTCTCTTTATCCTTCAACATTCCAGACAAAGCGATCACAGTTTGTCCCACTTTTCCTTGTAACAAATACAGTCCAATCGAGGCAGAATTCCAGTAAAACACCTCTGCATCCATTCCAACGCCTGCACGTTATTGCTGTAACTGCGCCCAGAACGGCACACAGCCCTCCAAATGGGGCCTAACCAAACTGTTGGAGAACAACATCGTGACTTCGTGACCTTTGTAATCAAAGCCCGCCCAACGTAGGCAAGCATTCCACACGTCTCCTGAACCATGCTTTCTGCTTATGATGCCACTTTTAGGGAGCTACGCATCTGGACACGAACTTCATTCTTTACAAGTTACGTCTTTATTCTTTGGAGCGCAGAAGGTTAAGGGGGGACTGGATAGAGGTCTTTAAAATGATGAGAGGGATAGACAGAGTTGACGTGGATAAGCTTTTCCCACTGAGAGTAGGGAAGATTCAAACAAGAGGACATGACTTCAGAATTAAGGGACAGAAGTTTAGGGGTAACATGAGGGGGAACTTCTTTACTCAGTGAGTGGTAGCGGTGTGGAATGAGCTTCCAGTGGAAGTGGTGGAGGCAGGTTCGATTTTATAATTTAAAAATAAATTGGATAGTTATATGGACGGGAAAGTAATGGAGGGTTATGGTCTGAGTGCAGGTAGATGGGACTAGGGGAGAATACGGCTTCGGCGCGGACTAGAAAGGCCGAGATGGCCTGTTTTCGTGCTGTAATTGTTATATGGTTATATGGTTATGTCAGTGCTGTAAAGAGTCCTGCCGTCAACCCTATAGTTTCGCCATACATTGACCTCGCAAAAGGCAACACCTCCTAGCTACCGACATTGAAATCCATCTGCCACTTGCCCGTATATTTCTGCAGCTGCCCTACATCCACTGTGTAGTTTGACGACTTTCCTCCCATCTCGCAACTTAAGCAATATCGGCTTTGGCTGCATATATAAGTAAAACTATCAACGTCTACATCTATCTCAATGGCACCAGATGGAAGAGATAGTTATTGACCAGGACCACCATGCCCGATCAGCTTCAGTGATGTGGAGGTTCGAATGTTTGTGTGTTTCAATGTGCTTGGCGTTAATATAGAGTATGGTCTGTGTGGTCCAGACACAATGATGGGACAGCTAAGAAGACACACTGAAGTCTACGTCCTTCAGAGACTGAAAACAATTGGTATGTCTCTGGTGACTCTTCCAAGCTTCTGCAGATGCACCAAAATAAGCAATCTGCTCTTTCGCCTCCTTCAAAAACCTTGGAAAGAAACCATTAGGTCCAGCCACTCGCTTCAACCTGACATTCGCCTCTTTTTTTCCTTGTCAGATGTACAATCTCCTTGGTTATCCACGACTGCCTTTCGACCCATGAGAAGGTGCTTGGAAAACTGAAAAGGCTGAGGCTCGTTAAGTCACCTGGACCGGGTGGACTGCACCCCATGGTTCTGAAGTAGGTGGCCTCGTGGACTGTGGAGGCAATATTTGTGATATTTCAAGAATCACGAGTTGGTATTGGTTCCCGGAGATTGGTCAATTGCGGATGTCACCCCGCTGTACATAAATAGAGCAAAACAGAAGAGCGGAAACTATAGACAGGTTAGCCTGACTTCGGTGGTTGCTAACATTTTAGTGTCAATTATAAAGGAAGATGTTATCCAGCAATTGGACGTCCACGATAAAAGAGGCCGACGTCAGCATGGTTTTGTGAAGGGATGAACTTGTCTGACTAATCTGCTGGTGTTCTTTGAGAGAGTTAAAAGCAGGACAGACAGATGGGAGACGGTAGATGTTGTTTTCCTAGAATTTCAGAAGCGCTTCGTTGAGGTGCCGCACGTCAGGCTGCTCGGGAGTGTCCATGTTATTAATGGGAAGATGCCAGCATGGATAGCGGGTTGTCTGTGTGGCAAAGAGTTGCAATAAACTACGCCTTTTCAGGTGGGCTGACAGTGACTGGTGAAGTTCCGCAAGGGTCGGTGCTGGGGCCGCTTCTCTTCACTTTGTATATTAATGATTTGGATAAGGGGATTGAAGGCTTCGACGCCAAGTTTGCAGATTATGCTGATATAAGTGCAGGGTCAGTCAGTGGGGAAGAAGCAAGGACTCTGCAGAAGGATTTGAACAGGTTAGGAGAATGGACAGAGAAGTGGCAGATGAAATTTAGTATAGCAAAGATGCGGAGTCATGCATTTTGATAACAATAATAAAGAACTCACAAACCGTTAATTTGCATGGTATTAAGGAAGACAAATTCAATGCTGGCATTTATATCAAGCGTACTGGAAAACAAATACTGAGATGTGATGCTGAGGCCTGATAAGGCGTTGGTCAGGCAGCATTTGGAGTCCTGTGAGCAGGTTTGGGCCACATATCCCGGCTCTGGAGAGGGTCCAGATAAGGTATACCAAAATTATTCCAGTAATGTGTGGGTTAGCACACGATGAGCGTTTGACAACACTGGGTCACCACTCGTTGGAGTTTAGAATGTTGAGCGGGGACGTCATTGAAACCTACTAAATAATGAAAGGCACAGAAAGGTTGTTTCCACTGCTGCGAGAGTCTAGGACCAGAGGTCATCGCCTCGTAATTAAAGGGCTCTCTGGTAGAAAGGAGATAAGGAGGAACTTCTTTAGTCAGAAGGTAGTTAATCTGTGGAATTCAGTGCCACAGGGAGATGTGGAGGTCGTCAGTGGATATTTTAAAGGCAGAGATAGACAATTTCTTGATTAGAACGGGTATCAAGGGTTATAGACAGAAGGCCGGAAATGTGATTGAGCGGCAGCGATTAGCCACGATTGAATGGCAGAGTAGATTCAATTGGCCATGGCCTAATTCTACTTCAATAATTGTAAATGCAATACATCCCAGTTACTGGGATTGAAATCCACCCCCCATTTTCCCTTTCCTCGCCATGCATTTACTAAGGAGAAGATAATAGGAAAACTGAAATGTCCGAGGGTGGATAAGTCACCTATACAGGTTGGACTGCACCCCAGTGTTCTGAACTAGATGGCCTCAGGGATCGTGGAGGCATGTTTTGAGAAATTTCAAGAATCCCTTAAGTTAGGAGTGGTTCCTGAAGATTGGTAAATTGCGAATATCACCCCGCTGTACACAAAGGGAGCAAAGCAGAGGAACGGAAACTATAGGTGGACAAAAATGCCGGAGAAACTCAGCGGGTGCAGCAGCATCTATGGAGCGAAGGAAATAAGCAACTTTTTTCTGGCCGAAACCCTTCTTCAGCCTATTTACATAGATGTTGCTGCACTCGTTCAGTTTCTCCAGTACTTTTGTCTACCTTCATAGAAACATCGAAACATAGAAAATAGGTGCAGGAGTAGGCCATTCGGCCCTTCGAGCCTGCACCGCCATTCAATCTGATCATGGCTGATCATCCAACTCAGTATCCTGTACCTGCCTTCTCTCCATACCCCATTATACCTTTAGCCACAAGGGCCACATCCAACTTAAATATAACCAATGAACTGGCCTCAACTACCTTCTGTGGCAGAGAATTCCAGACATTCACCACTCTCTGTGTGAAAAATGTTTTTCTCATCTTGGTCCTAAACGATTTCCCTCTTATCCTTAAACTGTGACCCCTTGTTCTGGGCTTCCCCAACAGCGGGAACAATCTTCCTGCATCCAGCCCCTTAAGAATTTTGCACGTTTCAATAAGACCCCCCCTCAATCTTCTAAATTCCAGCGAGTACAAGCCGAGTCTATCCATTCTTTCTTCATATGAAAGTCCTGCCATCCCAGGAATCAGTCTGGTGAACCTTCGCTGTACTCCCTCTATGGCAAGAATGTATTTCCTCAGATTAGGAGACCAAAACTGTACGCAATACTCCAGGTTTGGTTTTACCAAGACCCTATACAACTGCAGTAGAACCTCCCTCCTCCTATACTCAAATGATTTTGCTATGAATGCTAAAATACCATTCACTTTCTTCACTGCCTGCTGCACCTGCATACACACTTTCAATGACTGGTGTACCATGGCACCCAGGTCTCGTTGCATCACCCCTTTTCCTAATCGGCCAGATTATTGTCTACTTTCCTGTTTTTGCCACCAAAGTGGATAACCGCACATTTATCCACATTATACTGCATCTCCCATGCATTTGCGCACTCACCAAGCCTATCCAAGTCACCTTGTATCCTCCTTGCATCCTCCTAACAGCTAACACTGCCCCCCACCTTCGTGTCATCCGCAAACTTGGAGATGTTGCATTCAATTCCCTCGTCCAAATCATTAATATACATTGTAAATAGCTGGGGTCCCGCACTGAACCTTGAGGTACCCCACAAGTCACTGCTTGCCATTCTGAAAAGGACCCGTTTACTCCTACATCTTGCTTCCTGTCTGCCAACCAGTTCTCTATCCACATCAATATTGAACCCCCATTACCGTGTGCTTTAAATTTGTATACTAATCACTTTTGTAGAACCTTGGCGAAAGCCTTCTGAAAGTCCAGATATAACAACCACTGGTTCTCCCTTATACATTATATTAGATACATCCTCGAAAAATTATATAACATTCGTCACACACGATTTACCTTTCATAAATTCATGCTGACTTTGTCCAATGATTTCACCACTTTCCAAATCTGCTGCTATCCCATCTTTAATAACTGACTCTAGCAGTTTCCCCACTACCGATGTTAGACTAACTGGTCTGTAATTCCCTGTTTTCTCTCTCCCTCCCTTTTTAAAAAGTGGGGTTACGTTTGCTACCCTCCAATCCACAGGAACTACTCCAGAATCTAAAGAGTTTTGAAAAATGATTACTAATGCATTCACTATTTCTGGGGCTACTTTCTTAAGTATCCTGGGATGCAGCCTATCTGGCCCTGGGAATTTATCGGCCTTTAATCCATTCAATTTACCTAACACCATTCCCGGCTAACGTGGATGTCACTCAGTTCTTCGTCTCATTTGGCCCCAGGTCTCCTGCTATTTAGAGGCTCCCCGGGAGAGGCCCGGGGAGCCGTTGGTGAGAGGAGGATTTACCTGGAGCTGTGAGTATAAAAACAGCGCAGGGCTTGCTTCTACAGAGGCCCGGGGAGCCGTTGGTGAGAGGAGGACTTACCTGGAGCTGTGAGTATAAAAACAGCGCGGGGTTTGCTTCTACAGAGGCCCGGGGAGCCGTTGGTGAGAGGAGGATTTACCTGGAGCTGTGAGTATAAAAACAGCGCGGGGTTTGCTTCTACAGAGGCCCGGGGAGCCGTTGGTGAGAGGAGGATTTACCTGGAGCTGTGAGTATAAAAACAGCGCGGGGTTTGCTTCTACAGACGCCCGGGGAGCCGTTGGTGAGAGGAGGATTTACCTGGAGCTGTGAGTATAAAAACAGCGCGGGGTTTGCTTCTACAGACGCCCGGGGAGCCGTTGGTGAGAGGAGGATTTACCTGGAGCTGTGAGTATAAAAACAGCGCGGGGTTTGCTTCTACAGACGCCCGGGGAGCCGTTGGTGAGAGGAGGATTTACCTGGAGCTGTGAGTATAAAAACAGCGCGGGGTTTGCTTCTACAGAGGCCCGGGGAGCCGTTGGTGCGAGGAGGATTTACCTGGAGCTGTGAGTATAAAAACAGCGCGGGGTTTGCTTCTACAGAGGCCCGGGGAGCCGTTGGTGCGAGGAGGATTTACCTGGAGCTGTGAGTATAAAAACAGCGCGGGGTTTGCTTCTACAGAGGCCCGGGGAGCCGTTGGTGAGAGGAGGATTTACCTGGAGCTGTGAGTATAAAAACAGCGCGGGGTTTGCTTCTACAGAGGCCCGGGGAGCCGTTGGTGCGAGGAGGATTTACCTGGAGCTGTGAGTATAGAAACAGCGCGGGGTTTGCTTCTACAGAGGCCCGGGGAGCCGTTGGTGCGAGGAGGATTTACCTGGAGCTGTGAGTATAAAAACAGCGCGGGGTTTGCTTCTACAGAGGCCCGGGGAGCCGTTGGTGAGAGGAGGATTTACCTGGAGCTGTGAGTATAAAAACAGCGCGGGGTTTGCTTCTACAGAGGCCCGGGGAGCCGTTGGTGAGAGGAGGATTTACCTGGAGCTGTGAGTATAAAAACAGCGCGGGGTTTGCTTCTACAGAGGCCCGGGGAGCCGTTGGTGAGAGGAGGATTTACCTGGAGCTGTGAGTATAAAAACAGCGCGGGGTTTGCTTCTACAGAGGCCCGGGGAGCCGTTGGTGAGAGGAGGATTTACCTGGAGCTGTGAGTATAAAAACAGCGCGGGGTTTGCTTCTACAGAGGCCCGGGGAGCCGGTGGTGAGAGGAGGATTTACCTGGAGCTGTGAGTATAAAAACAGCGCGGGGTTTGCTTCTACAGACGCCCGGGGGAGCCGTGGGTGAGAGGAGGATTTACCTGGAGCTGTGAGTATAAAAACAGCGCGGGGTTTGCTTCTACAGAGGCCCGGGGAGCCGTTGGTGAGAGGAGGATTTACCTGGAGCTGTGAGTATAAAAACAGCGCGGGGTTTGCTTCTACAGAGGCCCGGGGAGCCGTTGGTGCGAGGAGGATTTACCTGGAGCTGTGAGTATAAAAACAGCGCGGGGTTTGCTTCTACAGAGGCCCGGGGAGCCGTTGGTGAGAGGAGGATTTACCTGGAGCTGTGAGTATAAAAACAGCGCGGGGTTTGCTTCTACAGAGGCCCGGGGAGCCGTTGGTGAGAGGAGGATTTACCTGGAGCTGTGAGTATAAAAACAGCGCGGGGTTTGCTTCTACAGAGGCCCGGGGAGCCGTTGGTGAGAGGAGGATTTACCTGGAGCTGTGAGTATAAAAACAGCGCGGGGTTTGCTTCTACAGAGGCCCGGGGAGCCGTTGGTGAGAGGAGGATTTACCTGGAGCTGTGAGTATAAAAACAGCGCGGGGTTTGCTTCTACAGAGGCCCGGGGAGCCGTTGGTGAGAGGAGGATTTACCTGGAGCTGTGAGTATAAAAACAGCGCGGGGTTTGCTTCTACAGAGGCCCGGGGAGCCGTTGGTGAGAGGAGGATTTACCTGGAGCTGTGAGTATAAAAACAGCGCGGGGTTTGCTTCTACAGAGGCCCGGGGAGCCGTTGGTGAGAGGAGGAGTTACCTGGAGCTGTGAGTATAAAAACAGCGCGGGGTTTGCTTCTACAGAGGCCCGGGGAGCCGTTGGTGAGAGGAGGATTTACCTGGAGCTGTGAGTTACCCAAATCTGCAACGTTCCATCTCAATTCCAGAGAAGGATTCTGATTCTGGTGGAAGCCTCTGATTGGTGGAAGAGGACCAGCAGAAGCAGCTGATTGGCTGATTGGCTTGTATTGTAATTGTAAGGCTTTATTGTATTTGGATAAGGGGGACAATGAAGGCCAGGGCAGTTTACTGTTCTGGATGTCAGATGTGGGAGGTCATGGAGTCGGAGTGCCCTCCAGACGTCCACATCTGCGCAAGGTGCGTCGAGATGGGGCTCCTAAGGGACCGTGTCAGGAACCTGGAACAGCAACTCGATGACCTCTGTCTGCTCAGGGAGAGCGAGGAGGTCATAGAAAGGAGTTACAGGGAGGTGGTCACTCCAAGACCACGGGAGACAGAAAACTGGGTCACAGTTAGGAAGGGCAACGGGCAGAGGCAGGGACTGGTGAGTACCCCGGTGGCTGTACACCTTGAAAATAAGTACTCATGCTTGAGTAAGGGTGGGGGGGACAGCCTACCTGGGGGCAGCGACAGCGGCCGGGCCTCTGGCACAAAGACCGGTCCGGTTGCTCAGAAGGGTAAGGAAAAGAAGGGGAGGGCAATTGTAATAGGGGACTCTATAGTCAGGGGGTCGGATAGGCGATTCTGTGGACGCAGACAGGAGTCCCGGATGGTAGTTTGCCTCCCTGGTGCCAGGGTCAGGGATGTGTCTGAACGTGTCCAAGAAATCCTGAAATGGGAGGGAGAGGAGCCTGAGGTTGTGGTGCATATAGGTACCAACGACATAGGTAAAAAAAGAGAAGAGGTCCTGAAAGAAGAATTTAGGGAGTTAGGTAGAGAGTTAAGGAGAAGGACTGGAAAGGTAACAATCTCAGGATTACTGCCTGTGCCACGCGACAGTGAGAGTAGGAATGGAGTGAGGTGGAGGATAAATGCGTGGATGAGGGACTGGTGCAGTGGGTATGGATTCAAGTTTCTGGATCATTGGGACCTCTTTTGGGGAAGGTGCGACCTGTACAGAAAGGACGGGTTGCACTTGAACTCAAGGGGGACCAATATCCTGGCGGGGAGATTTGCAAAGGCTACTGGGGAGACTTTAAACTAGTATGGTTGGGGGGAGGGACTCAAATTGGGAAAGCTAGCAGTCAGTGTGTGAAGCAGGGGGCAGAGAATGGTAGCACTCTGACCCAAAATGTAGGGGAGAGAGAAGAAAAAGAAAATAATCAGAGAATAAGAGAGGGTGGGTTTCTTAAATGTGTATATTTTAATGCTAGGAGCATTGTAAGAAAAGTGGATGAACTTAGAGCCTGGATTGACACCTGGAAGTATGATGTTGTGGCGATCAGTGAAACATGGTTGCAGGAGGGCTGTGATTGGAAACTAAATATTCCAGGATTTCGTTGCTTCAGGTGTGATAGAATTGGAGGGGCAAGAGGTGGAGGTGTTGCATTGCTTATCAGGGAAGATATTACAGCAGTGCTTTGGCAGGATAGATTAGAGGGCTCGTCTAGGGAGGCTATTTGGGTGGAACTGAGAAATGGGAAAGGGGTAGCAACACTTATAGGGGTGTATTATAGACCGCCAAATGGGGAGCGAGAATTGGAAGAGCAAATATGTAAGGAGATTGCAGATATTAGTAGTAAGCACAAGGTAGTGATTGTGGGAGATTTCAATTTTCCACACATAGACTGGGAAACACATTCTGTAAATGGGCTGGATGGTTTGGAGTTTGTAAAATGTGTGCAGGATAGTTTTTTGCAACAATACATAGAAGTACCTACTAGAGAAGGGGCGGTACTGGACCTCCTGTTAGGAAATGAGATGGGTCAGGTGGCAGAGGTATGCGTTGGGGAACAGTTCGGGTCCAGTGATCACAATACCATTAGTTTCAATATAATTATGGAGAGGGACAAAACTGGACCTAGGGTTGAGATTTTTGATTGGAGAAAGGCTAACTTTGAGGAGATGCGAAAGGATTTAAAAGGAGTAAATTGGGACAGTTTGTTTTATGGGAAAGATGTGGAAGAGAAATGGAGTACATTTAAAGGTGAAATTTTAAGAGTACAGAATCTTTATGTCCCTGTTCGGTTGAAAGGAAATCGTAAAAATTGTAAAGAGCCATGGTTTTCAAGGGAAATTGGACACTTGGTTCGGAAAAAAGAGGGAGATCTACAATAATTATAGGCAGCATGGAGTAAATGAGGTGCTTGAGGAGTATAAAGAATGTAAAAAGAATCTTAAGAAAGAAATTAGAAAAGCTAAAAGAAGATATGAGGTTGCTTTGGCAAGTAAGGTAAAAGTAAATCCGAAGGGTTTCTACCGCTATATTAATAGCAAAAGGATAACGAGGGATAAAATTGGTCCATTAGAGAGTCAGAGTGGACAACTATCTGCAGAGCCAAAAGAGATGGGGGAGATATTGAACAGTTTCTTTTCTTCGGTATTCACCAAGGAGAAGGATATTGAATTATGTGAGGTAAGGGAAACAAGTAGAGTAGCTATGGAAACTATGAGGATCAAAGAAGAGGAAGTACTGACACTTTTGAGAAATATAAAAGTGGATAAGTCTCCAGGTCCGGACAGGATATTCCCTAGGACATTGAGGGAAGTTAGTGTAGAAATAGCAGGGGCTATGGCAGAAATATTTCAAATGTCATTAGAAACGGGAATAGTGCCGGAGGATTGGCGTACTGCGCATGTTGTTCCATTGTTTAAAAAGGGGTCTAAGAGTAAACCTAGCAATTATAGACCTGTTAGTTTGACGTCAGTGGTGGGCAAATTAATGGAAAGAATACTTAGAGATAATATATATAAGCATCTGGATAAACAGGGTCTGATTAGGAACAGTCAACATGGATTTGTGCCTGGAAGGTCATGTTTAACTAATCTTCTTGAATTTTTTGAAGATGTTACTCGGGAAATTGATGAGGGTAAAGCAGTGGATGTTGTGTATATGGACTTCAGTAAGGCCTTTGACAAGGTTCCTCATGGAAGGTTGGTTAAGAAGGTTCAATGGTTGGGTATTAATGGTGGAGTAGCAAGATGGATTCAACAGTGGCTGAATGGGAGATGCCAGAGAGTAATGGTGGATGGTTGTTTGTCAGGTTGGAGGCCAGTGACGAGTGGGGTGCCACAGGGATCTGTGTTGGGTCCACTGTTGTTTGTCATGTACATCAATGATCTGGATGATGGTGTGGTAAATTGGATTAGTAAGTATGCAGATGATACTAAGATAGGTGGGGTTGCGGGTAATGAAGTAGAGTTTCAAAGTCTACAGAGAGATTTATGCCAGTTGGAAGAGTGGGCTGAAAGATGCAGATGGAGTTAATGCTGATAAGTGTGAGGTGCTACATCTTGGCAGGACAAATCAAAATAGGACGTACATGGTAAATGGTAGGGAATTGAAGAATGTAGGTGAACAGAGGGATCTGGGAATAACTGTGCACAGTTCCCTGAAAGTGGAATCTCATGTAGATAGGGTGGTAAAGAAAGCTTTTGGTGTGCTGGCCTTTATAAATCAGAGCATTGAGTATAGAAGTTGGGATGTAATGTTAAAATTGTACAAGGCACTGGTGAGGCCAATTCTGGAGTATGGTGTACAATTTTGGTCGCCTAATTATAGGAAGGATGTCAACAAAATAGAGAGAGTAAAGCGGAGATTTACTAGAATGTTGCCTGGGTTTCAGCAACTAAGTTACAGAGAAAGGTTGAACAAGTTAGGGCTTTATTCTTTGGAGCGCAGAAGGTTAAGGGGGGACTTGATAGAGGTTTTTAAAATGATGAGAGGGATAGACAGAGTTGACGTGGAAAAGCTTTTCCCACTGAGAGTAGGGAAGATTCAAACAAGGGGACATGACATGAGAATTAAGGGACTGAAGTTTAGGGGTAACATGAGGGGAAACTTCTTTACTCAGAGAGTGGTAGCTGTGTGGAATGAGCTTCCAGTGAAGGTGGTGGAGGCAGGTTCGTTTTTATCATTTAAAAATAAATTGGATAGTTATATGGATGGGAAGGGAATGGAGGGTTGTGGTCTGAGTCAGTCTTTATGTCCCCTGCCAGTTTTCTTCAATAATCTATTTTCTCTTTCCTAATTAAGCCCTTTGTCCACCTCTGCTGCACTCTGAATTTCTCTCAGTCCTCTGGTAGGCTGCTTTTTCTGGCTAATTTGTATGCTTCATCTTTTGTTTTGATACTATCCCTGATTTCTCTTGTTATCCACGGATGCACTACCTTACCTGATTTATTATTTTGCCAAACTGGGATGAACAATTCTTGTAGTTCATCCATGCAGTCTTTAAATGCGTCCCATTGTATATCCACCGTCAACCCTTTAAGAATCAATTGCGAGCCAATCTTAGCCAATTCACGTCTCATACCCTCAAAGTTACCTTTATTTAATTTCAGATCCCTTGTTTCTGAGTTAATTATGTCACTCTCCATCCTAGTGAAGAACTCAACCATATTATGATCACTCTTGCCCAAGGGGCCACGCACAACAAGACTGCTAACTAACCCTTCATCATTACTCAATACCCAGACTCGAATAGCCTGCCCTCTCGATGGTTCCTCTACATGTTGGTTAAGAAATTACCCCACATACAGTCCAATAAATCGTCTTCCTCAGCACCCCTGCCAATTTGATTCACCCAATCTATATGTAACCATATATAACCATATAACAATTACAGCACGGAAACAGGCCATCTCGGCCCTACAAGTCCTTGCCGAACAATTATTTCCCCTAGTCCCACCTACCCGCACTCAGACCATAACCCTCCATTCCCTTCCCATCCATATACCTATCCAATTTATTTTTAAATTATAGAATCGAACCTGCCTCCACCACTTCCACTGGAAGCTCATTCCACACAGCTACCACTCTCTGAGTAAAGAAATTCCCCCTCATGTTACCCCTAACCTCCAGTCCCTTAATTCTCAAGTCATGTCCTCTTGTTTGAATCTTCCCAACTCTCAATATGAAAAGCTTGTCCACGTCAACTCTGTCTATCCCTCTCATCATTTTAAAGACCTCTATCAAGTCCCCCCTTAACCTTTTGCGCTCCAGAGAATAAAGACCTAACTAATTCAACCTGTCCCTGTAACTTAGTTGCTGAAACCCAGTCAACATTCTAGTAAATCTCCTCTGCACTCTCTCTATTTTGTTGACACACTTCCTATAATTGGGCGACCAAAATTGTACACCATACTCCAGAATTGGTCTCACCTATGCCTTGTACAATTTTAACATTACATCCCAACGTCTATACTCAATGCTCTGATTTATAAAGGCTAGCATACCAAAAGCTTTCTTTACCACCCTATCTACATGAGATTCAACCTTCAGGGAACTATACACAGTTATTCCTAGATCCCTCTGTTCATCTGCATTCCTCAATTCGCTACCATTTACCATGTACGTCCTATTTTGATTTTTCCTGCCAAGATATAGCACCTCACACTTATCAGCATTAAACTCCATCTGCCATCTTTCAGCCCACTCTTCCAAATGGCCTAAATCTCTCTGCAGGCTTTGGAAATCTACTTCATTATCCACAACACCACCTATCTTAGTATCATCTGCATACTTACTAATCCAATTTGCCACACCATCATCCAGATCATTGATGTACATGTCAAACAACAGTGGACCCCACACAGATCCCTTCGGCACCCCACTAATCACTCGCCTCCAACCTGACAAACAACCATCCACCATTACTCTCTGGCGTCTCCCATTCAGCCACTGTTGAATCCATCTATCTACTCCTGCATTTCTACCCAACAATTGAATCTTCTTAGCCACCTCCAATGTAGAGGCCCAGGAGCCGTTACAGAGGGAGGAGCGACCTGCGTGTGGTGAGTGTAAAAACCCATCGCGGGGCTTGTTTCAACAGAGGCCCAGGAGCCGTTACAGAGGGAGGAGCGACCTGCGTGTGGTGAGTGTAAAAACCCATCGCGGGGCTTGTTTCAACAGAGGCCCAGGAGCCGTTACAGAGGGAGGAGGAAGCAAAATCTGCAACGTTCCATTCGCAGATCACGCCTCAAATTAAGGGAAGCCTCTGATTGGTCGAACGGACCAGAGGAAGCAGCTGATTGGCTTGTATCCCGGGTAAGGCTTTATTGTATTCGGATAAGGGGGAGAATGAAGGCCAGGGCAGTTTACTGTTCTGGATGTCAGATGTGGGAGGTCATGGAGTCGGAGTGCCCTCCAGACGTCCACATCTGCGCAAGGTGCGTCGGGATGGGGCTCCTAAGGGACCGTGTCAGGAACCTGGAACAGCAACTCGATGACCTCTGTCTGCTCAGGGAGAGCGAGGAGGTCATAGAAAGGAGTTACAGGGAGATGGTCACTCCAAGACCACGGGAGACAGAAAACTGGGTCACAGTTAGGAAGGGCAATGGGTAGAGGCAGGGACTGGTGAGTACCCCGGTGGCTGTACACCTTGAAAATAAGTACCCATGCTTGAGTAAGGGTGGGGGAGACAGCCTACCTGGGGGCAGCGACAGCGGCCGGGCCTCTGGCACAATGACCGGTCCTGTTGCTCAGAAGGGTAAGGAAAAGAAGGGGAGGGCAATTGTAATAGGGGACTCTGTAGTCAGGGGGTCGGATAGGTGATTCTGTGGACGCAGACAGGAGACCCGGATGGTAGTTTGCCTCCCTGGTGCCAGGGTCAGGAATGTGTCTGAACGGGTCCAAGAAATCCTGAAATGGGAGGGAGAGGAGCCTGAGGTTGTAGTACATATAGGTACCAACGACATAGTTAAAAAAAAAGAGAAGAGGTCCTGAAAGAAGAATTTAGGGAGTTAGGTAGAGAGTTAAGGAGAAGGACTGGAAAGGTAACAATCTCAGGATTACTGCCTGTGCCACGCGACAGTGAGAGTATCAGTATCAGTATCAATATATCTTTATTGTCATTGCCTGAGTGCTCACATACCCAGAGGAAACAAAAAAAACGTTGCTCAACCAGTGTCCATTCAGTGTGCAGTACAAATAACAACAAGTAAATAGAAATAAAAATACATATATCATGAACAAATTAAATTAAACACTCTACTCTCTACTAAACATCAACAGGCTTTCCGATCGGCAGCGGCACGACAGTGGCTCTGCTGCAGTGTGTCCAGGTTGATGGTTGGTGCGCGATACTTTGGCAGGGGGCTAACCATATAACCATATAACAATTTCAGCACGGAAACAGGCCATCTCGACCCTTCTAGTCCGTGCCGAACACATAATCTCCCCTAGTCCCATATACCTGCGCTCAGACCATAACCCTCCATTCCCTTCCTATCCATATAACTATCCAATTTATTTTTAAATGATAAAAACGAACCTGCCTCCACCACCTTCACTGGAAGCTCATTCCACACAGCTACCACTCTCTGAGTAAAGAAGTCCCCCCTCATGTTACCCCTAAACTTCAGTCCCTTAATTCTCATGTCATGTCCCCTTGCTAAGTCCGTTTATCAGTCTTATAGCCTGCGGGAAGAAGCTGAGGAGCATCCTGCTGGTTTTGCAGCTAATGCTTCTGTACCTCTTCCCAGATGGCAGGATGGAGAATATGTGATGCGTTGGGTGGTAGTGGTCTTTGATGATGGAGATGGCTCTGTTGATACATCTCTTCCTGTATATGTCCAGCAAGAAAGGGAATGGAGCACCAATAATCCTGCTGGCGGTCTTCACAATCCTGTCAAGTTGGTGGCGTTCGTACGCCTTGCAGCTCCCGAACCAGGAAGTGATGCCGTTGGTTAATGTGCTCTCGACTGTCCCCCTATAAAAAGTTCGTAGATGTGTAGTGGGGAGACCTGCTTTACGTAGTCTTCGGAGAGGGTGTAGTCGCTGCTGGGCTCTCTTGACCAGTGCTGTGGTGTTGGTTGTGGACATCAGGTCATCTGACAGGTGGAGTCCTAGGAACTTCACGCTGCTGACCCTTTCCACATCAGCTCCATCGATGTGCAGAGGTGTATGGTGTTCTTTTCCTGCCCTCCTGAAGTCAACCACCATCTCCTTAGTTTTTCCCACGTTGAGAATGAGGTTGTGGGATTTGCACCATCCTGTGAGCAGCTCCACCTCCATCCTGTACGCCGACTCATCATTGTCACTGATGAGACCCACCATGTAGGAATGGAGCGAGGTGGAGGATAAATGAGTGGATGAGGGACTGGTGCAGTGGGTATGGATTCAAGTTTCTGGATCATTGGGACCTCTTTTGGGGAAGGTGCAATCTATACAGAAAGGACGCGTTGCACTTGAACTCAAGGGGGACCAATATCCTGGCGGGGAGATTTGCAAAGGCTAATGGGGAGACTTTAAACTAGTATGGTTGGGGGGGAGGGACTCAAATTGGGAAAGCTAGCAGTCAGTGTGTGAGGCAGGGGGCAGGGAATGGTAGCACTCTGACCCAAAATGTAGGGAGAGAGAAGAAAAAGAGAATAAACAGAGAATAAGAGAGGGTGGGTTTCTTAAATGTGTATATTTTAATGCTAGGAGCATTGTAAGAAAGGTGGATGAGCTTAGAGTCTGGATTGACACCTGGAAGTATGATGTTGCGACGATCAGTGAAACATGGTTGCAGGAGGGCTGTGATTGGAAATTAAATATTCCAGGATTTCGTTGCTTCAAGTGTGATAGAATTGGGGGGGGCAAGAGCTGCTTATCAGGGAAGATATTACAGCAGTGCTTTGGCAGGATAGATTAGAGGGCTCGTCTAGGGAGGCTATTTTGGTGGAACTGAGAAATGAGAAAATGGTAGCAACACTTTATAGAGGTGTATTATAGACCGCCAAATGGGGAGCGAGAATTGGAAGAGCAAATATGTAAGGAGATTGCAGATATTAGTAGTAAGCACAAGGTAGTGATTGTGGGAGATTTCAATTTTCCACACATAGACTGGGAAACACATTCTGTAAATGGGCTGGATGGGTTGGAGTTTGTAAAATGTGTGCAGGATAGTTTTTTTTGCAGCAATACATAGAAGTACCTACTAGAGAAGGGGCGGTGCTGGACCTCCTGTTAGGAAATGAGATGGGTCATGTGGCAGAGGTATGCGTTGTGGAACAGTTCGGGTCCAGTGATCACAATACCATTAGTTTCAATATAATTATGGAGAGGGACAGAACTGGACCTAGGGTTGAGATTTTTGATTGGAGAAAGGCTAACTTTGAGGAGATGCGAAAGGATATAAAAGGATTAAATTGGGACAGTTTGTTTTATGGGAAAGATGTGGAAGAGAAATGGAGTACATTTAAAGGTGAAATTTTAAGAGTACAGAATCTTTATGTCCCTGTTCGGTTGAAAGGAAATCGTAAAAATTGTAAAGAGCCATGCTTTTCAAGGGAAATTGAACACTTGGTTCGGAAAAAGAGGGAGATCTACAATAATTATAGGCAGAATTGAGTAAATGAGGTGCTTGAGGAGTATAAAGAATGTAAAAAGAATCTTAAGAAAGAAATTAGAAAAGCTAAAAGAAGATATGAGGTTACTTTGGCAAGTAAGGTGAAAGTAAATCCAAAGGGTTTCTACAGCTATATTAAGAGCAAAAGGATGACGAGGGATAAAATTGGTCCATTGGAGAGACAGAGTGGACAGTTATCTGCAGAGCCAACAGACATGGGGGAGATATTGAACATTTTTTTTTTCTTCGGTATTCACCCAGGAGAAGGATATTGAATTCTGTGAGGTAAGGGAAACTAGTAGAGTAGCTATGGGTACTATGAGGTTCAAAGTAAAAGAAGTACTGACACTTTTGAAAAATATAAAAGTGGATAATTCTCCAGGTCCTGACAGGATATTCCCTAGGACATTGAGGGAGGTTAGTGTAGAAATAGCAGGGGCTATGACAGAAATATTTCAAATGTCATTAGCAACGGGAATAGTCCCCGGGGATTGGCGTACTGCGCATGTTGTTCCATTGTATAAAAAGGGTTCTAAGAGTTAACCTAGCAATTATAGACCTGTTAGTTTAACTTCAGTGGTGGGCAAATTAATGGAAAAGGTACTTAGAGATAATATATATAAGCATCTAGATAAACAGGCGCACTGCTGCGTGGCAGCCACAGCGACCTAGGATCGATACTGGTCACTGGTGCTGTTTGCACCTTCTCCTTAACCATATAACCATATAACAATTTACAGCACGGAACAGGCCATCTCGACCCTTCTAGTCCGTGCCGAACACATATTCTCCCCTAGTCCCATCTACCTGCGCTCAGACCATAACTCTCCATTCCTTCCTCGTCCATATAACTATCCAATTTATTTTTTAATGATAAAAACGAACCTGCCTCCACCACCTTCACTGGAAGCTCATTCCACACAGCTACCACTCTCTGAGTAAAGAAGATCCCCCTTATGTTACCCCTAAACTTCTGTCCCTTAATTCTCAAGTCCTGTCCCCTTGTTTGAATCGTCCCTACTCTCAGTGGGAAAAGCTTATCCACGTCAACTCTGTCTATCACTCTCATCAATTTAAAGGCCTCTATCAAGTCCCCCCTTAACATAGAAACATAGAAACATAGAAATTAGGTGCAGGAGTAGGCTTCGAGCCTGCACCGCCATTCAATATGATCATGGCTGATCATCCAACTCAGTATCCCGTACCTGCCTTCTCTCCACACCCTCTGATCCCCTTAGCCACAAGGGCCACATCTAACTCCCTCTTAAATATAGCCAATGAACTGGCCTCGACTACCCTATGTGGCAGAGAGTTCCAGAGATTCACCACTCTTTGTGTGAAAAAAGTTCTTCTCATCTCGGTTTTAAAGGATTTCCCCCTTATCCTTAAGTTGTGACCCCTTGTCCTGGACTTCCCCAACATCGGGAGCAATCTTCCTGCACCTAGCCTGTCCATCCCCTTAAGAGTTTTCTAAGTTTCTATAAGATCCTCTCTCAATCTCCTAAATTCGAGTATAAACCAAGTCTATCCAGTCTTTCTTCAAACGACAGTCCTCATATCCCAGGAATCAGTCTGGTGAACCTTCTCTGCACTGCCTCTATGGCAATAATGTCCTTCCTCAGATTTGGAGACCAAAACTGTACGCAATACTCCAGGTGTGGTCTCACCAAGACCCTGTACAACTGCAGTAGAACCTCTCTGCCCCTATACTCAAATCATTTTGCTATGAAAGCTAACATACCATTTGCTTTCTTCACTGCCTGCTGCACCTGCATGCCTACTTTCAATGACTGGTGTACCATGACACCCAGGTCTCGCTGCATCTCCCCTTTTCCTAGTCGGCCACCATTTAGATAATAGTCTGCTTTCCCGTTTTTGCCACCAAAATGGATAACCTCACATTTATCCACATTATACTGCATTTGCCAAACATTTGCCCACTCACCCAGCCTATCCAAGTCACCTTGCAGTCTCCTAGCATCCTCCTCACAGCTAACACTGCCCCCCAGCTTAGTGCCATCCGCAAACTTGGAGATATTGCCTTCAATTCCCTCATCCAGATCATTAATATATATTGTAAATAGCTGGAGCCTTGCAGTACCCTACTAGTCACTGCCTGCCATTGTGAAAAGGACCCGTTTACTCCTACTCTTTGCATCCTGTTTGCCAGCCAGTTCTCTATCCACATCAATACTGAACCTCCAATGCCATGTGCTTTAAGTTTGTATACTAATCTCTATTGTGGGACCTTGTCGAAAGCCTTCTGGAAGTCCAGATACACCACGTCCACTGGTTCTTCCCTATCCACGCTACTATTTACATCCTCGAAAAATTCTATTAGATTCGTCAGACATGATTTACCTTTCGTAAATCCATGCTGACTTTGTCCAATGATTTCACCACTTTCCAAATGTGCTGCAATCCCATCTTTAATAACTGACTCTAGCAGTTTCCCCACTACCGATGTTAGACTAACTGGTCTGTAATTCCCCGTTTTCTCTCTCCCTCCCTTCTTAAAAAGTGGGGTTACGTTTGCTACTCGCCAATCCTCAGGAACTACTCCAGAATCTAAAGAGTTTTGAAAGATTATTACTAATGCATCCACTATTTCTGGAGCTACTTCCTTAAGTACTCTGGGATGCAGCCTATCTGGCCCTGGGGATTTATCGGCCTTTAATCCATTCAATTTACCCAACACCACTTCCCGGCTAACCTGGATTTCACTCAATTCCTCCAACTCCTTTGACCGGCGGTCCCCTGCTAATTCCGGCAAATTATTTATGTCTTCCTTTGTGAAGACGGAACCAAAGTAGTTATTCAATTGGTCCGCCATATCCTTGTTCCCCATGATCAACTCACCTGTTTCTGACTGTAAGGGACCTACATTTGTTTTAACTAATCTCTTTCTTTTCACATATCTATAAAAACTTTTGCAGTCAGTTTTTATGTTCCCTGCCAGTTTTCTTTCATAATCTATTTTTCATTTCCTAATTAAGCCCTTTGTCCTCCTCTGCTGGTCTTTGAATTTCTCCCAGTCCTCCCAGTATGCTGCTTTTTCTGGCTAATTTGTACGCATCATCCTTCGCTTTGATACTATCCCTGATTTCCCTTGTTATCCATGGATGTACTACCTTCCCTGATTTATTCTTTTGCCAAACTGGGATGAACAATTTTTGTAGTTCATCCATGCAGTCTTTAAATGTCTTCCATTGCATATCCAGTTAGCTTAAAAAGTTAGCTTAGATAAAAGTTAGCTCGTTTTTATCATCAAATAAATCATATAACATAGAAACTTAGAAAATAGGTGCAGGAGGAGGCCATTCGGCCCTTCGAGCCAGCACTGCCATTCATTGTGATCATGTCTGATCGTCCCCATATCAATAATCTGTGCCTGCCTTCTCCCCATATCCCTTGACTACACTAGCCCCTAGAGCTCTATCTAACTCTCTCTTAAATCCATCAAGTGACTTGGCCTCCACTGCCCTCTGTGGCAGGGAATTCCATGAATTCACAAATCTCTGGGTGAAAAGGTTTTTTCTCACCTCAGTCTTAAATGACCTCCCCTTTATTCTAAGACTGTGGCCCCTGGTTCTGGACCCGCCCAACATTGGGAACATTTTTCCTGCTTCTAGCTTGTCCAGTCTTTTTATAATTTTATATGTTTCTATATCCTTCTCCTTATAAACTCCAGTGAATACAAGCCTAGTCTTTTCAATCTTTCCTCATATGACAGTCCCGCCATCCCAGGGATCAATCTTGTGAACCTACGCTGTACTGCATCAATCACAAGGATGTCATTCCTCAAATTAGGAGACCAAAACTGTACACAATACTCTAGATGTGGTCTCACCAGAGCCCTATGCAACTGCAGAAGAACCTCTTTACTCCTATACTGAAATCCTCTTGTTATGAAGGCCAACATTCCATTAACATGGAATGACAGGTGTAATTCTGAAGTAGCCTCATTGACTCGTATGTTTTGGTCCTGCCCACTTTGGAAAAATATTGGAAATAAATTGTTGATACTATCTCTGTAGTTTTAGGTATTTATTTACAACCTCACCCTATTACTGCAATTTTTGGGCTACCAATGATACCAAGATTCTATCCCTCTGTCCCGTTCTGCCCATTGGCTGATTGCTTTTACCACATTAATTGCCAGAAGACTTATTTCATTTGAATGGAAAGATTCCAATCCTCCGACCACACTCCATACTCTGAAACAATATCATGTTTAAATTAGAAAAAATTAGGAGTGACATTGTTGAACCCTTGGTTAAATTTGATAGGACTTGGGGAAGATTTATTCAACATTTTCATACGACATAAACTTTCATAAACGACACCAACTTATAATAAAAAATGTTACTGGTATAGGGTGGAACGGACTTGACGACATCAAGGACTTAAATTGTTAGAAACTCTTTGCAGCCCAGATTCTGTTTTTCTTTTTTTTTCTTTTTCTTCTTTAGTTTAGGGGTTTTTTTTGTTTGGTTTTTTTCTCTTTCTTTTTCTTTTTAGCTTTTTGTTTTTACACATATAAGTTCTCTTTTAACCACTTAACTATATTTACATGGAGCCAGGGAGGTCTATGTTCAATGTGTATGTTGACACTGGACTCATATTAGGTTATACCTGCCATTAATGTAACCCTGATCCCTATGTATCAATATCACTGTTATGTTTATCATTACTTTTTTGTTATTGTGTTTTTGCTTTTGAAAAAAACTAATGATAAGATTTTAAAATTAAGTAATAATGTAGCTACCTGAAAGAGAGAGTGAGAAAGAGACATAGAGATACAGAGAGACAGAGAGAGAGAGGCAGAGAGGGCAGAGAGAAACAGAGACAGAGAGACAGAGACAGAGACAGACAGAGAGACAGAGAGACAGAGAGAGAGAGAGAGAGAGAGAGAGAGAGAGAGAGAGATAGAGATAGAGAGAGAGACAGAGAGAGAGAGAGACAGACAGACAGAGAGAGACAGACAGAGAGACAGAGAAAGACGGGGAGAGAGACGGAGAGAGAGGACAGAAATAGAGAAAGACAGAGAGACCGAGAGAGAGATAGAGACAGAGAGAGAGAACCAGAGAGAGAGAGGCAGAGAGAGCGACAGAGAGAGAGAGAGAGAGAGACAGAGAGAGAAATGAGGATCCATCTCTGCTCCTGAGGTAGCTGCTCCAACCATCTCCTGATGTATATCACCCTTCCCAGTGGACCTAATGCTAGCAATTCACAATATACATTGACATGGATAGAAAATTGTTTGGCAGACATGAAACATAGACCAGATATTAACGGGCCCTTTCAGAATGGCAGGCAGTGACTAGTGGGGTACCACAAGGCTCGATGCTGGGACTGCAGCTGTTTACAATATACATCAATGATTTAGCTGAAGAGATTCAAAGTAGCATTCGCAAATTTGCAGATCACACAAATCTGCGTGACAGTGTGAACTGTGATGAGGATGCTATGAGAATGCAGGGTGACTTCGACAGGTTGGGTGAGTGGGCAGATGCATGGCAGATGCAGTTTAATGTGGGTAAATGTGAAGTTATCCACTTTGGTGGCAAGAACAGGAAGGCAGATTACTATCTGAATGGTGTCAAGTTGGGAAAAGGGGAAGTACAACGGGATCTAGGGGTGCTTGTTCACCAGTCTATGAAATTAAGCATGCAGGTACAGCAGACTGTGAAGAAAGCTAATGGCATGTTAGAAACATAGAAATTAGGTGCAGGAGTAGGCCATTCGGCCCTTCGAGGAGAGAGAGAGAGAGAGAGAGAGAGAGAGAGAGAGAGAGAGGGAGAGAGAGAGAGAGAGAGAGGCAGAGATAGACAGAGAGAGAGAGCGATGGAGCGAGAGACAGAGAGAGAGAGAGAGAGAGAGAGAGAGAGAGAGAAGATTAATGAATATAGTATACACAGCGTTAAATTGAACTTCAGAATGTGTCATTTCACCTGATGCTGGGAACGCGTTTGAGAGAGAGACATACATACATACATACATTCCGGATTTATATATTCGGAAGTGGCTGCGCTGGTGAACAGCTGCGGCTCGCCTGCAGTCCGTTTGTTTTCACTTTTTTGTGTCGTTTTTCCCCGTTTTGGCTAGCTAAGTTTTTGGTTTTTAGTCTTTATGTGGGGGGTGGGGGTTAAAACAAGGCTTTATGTCTCTCCCTTCGGGGGAATGCGACTTTTTTTTGTCGTATCCCCCTTCTCTGCCTCCGTCTGCGCTGAGGCCTAATGGCGACCTCGAGGCTCCGGAGGCAGCCTGTCAGGACTCGCCCTGGGCTCGCTCCTGTGAGGGAGGCCCAGCTCGGGGCTGGAACGGCACTCATGTGAAGGCGGCCCAGGTCGAGGGTGAAACGGTGCTCCGGTGGCTGAGGCGCCGTTCTGGCGGCAGTGACCTGAGTCCGGAGGACGGCAGCTCCGACCACCCCGGGCCACGGTGTTTGAGCCGGCCCGTTCGCGGAGCTCGGTGAACCACGGGACTGATTTTGTCATCGCACGGTGGGGTATCGCCTCAGCACAGAGGGAGAAGAGGAGGGAAGAGACTGCAGCCCTTAAGAAGATTTTTGCCTCCATCACAATTTGTGTTTACTGTTGTTTATTATTGTATTATTGTATGTATGACTGCAGGCACGAAATTTCCTTCAGACCAAAAGGTCTGAATGACAATAAAGGAAATTCACTTCAATTCAATTGAGTATAGGAGCAAAGAGTTATTTCTGTAGTTGTACAGAGCCGTAGTGAGACCACACCTGGAGTATTGTGCGCAGTTTCGGTCTCCAAATCTGAGGAAGGACATTCTTGAGGAATTTCATTCCCCCCTCTGGGTGATCTCTGCCCATTAAAATCAACCACAGGGAAAGACCACAACTTCCAGGTCATCGCATTGCGAGGAGGGGAGCCCCGCCCTCGCGTGACGTCACCGCGTCGTGCGTGCGTAAACTGACTACACCTCCCACCAAGGAGGGCGACGCGATGACGCAGGGCCATAGTAACCAACATGGCGGCGGCGACGGCGGAGAAGAAGAAGCAGAAGTAGGAGGAGGAGAGGGGAGACGGGAGAGGGGGGGTGGCGGCGGCTCCGGTGCTCGCCCTCTCGCTCTACGCTTACCGGGTGGGAGGCTACCGCGCCGCCTACGACCTGAGCGGCTCCGAAGTCTCCGTGGCCGCCGCCATTGTTGTTCCTCCGCTCGTCTCCATCCCTCCACTTCCGGCCGCCTCCCAAATACGGGCAGATCCCGCCTCCACCTACTTCCGGCCGCTCCCTAACTGGACATCAATCAATCAGTGTTCCCGCCCCCCGCCCTCCATGATGCTGGAGAATCGAAGGTTACACAAAAAAGCTGGAGAAACTCACCGGTGCAGCAGCATCTGTGGAGCGAAGGAAATAGGCCACAGCCACATCTGCTTCCTCGGGGCCTGCCTGCGCCTCC
This sequence comes from Leucoraja erinaceus, assembly GCF_028641065.1. Taxonomy (NCBI): domain Eukaryota; kingdom Metazoa; phylum Chordata; class Chondrichthyes; order Rajiformes; family Rajidae; genus Leucoraja; species Leucoraja erinaceus. The sequence goes on from NW_026576271.1 coordinate 77,447, forward strand.
ATCTCATACCCCATGGCTTCCAGCTCCAGTTCCCTACCTCCCAGTTCAGACCCCAACCGGACCATCGGTACCGACTGGCCATCCACCGGCATACCCAGCAATTCCCCAACCGGGCACTGAGATCCACCCTGGCCGCGATGCGCCGGCACCAGCAGGACCTCACATCAACACTCCCTGAACTTCAGGCCTCACTAACCCAGACCTGCAACGGACCCCAATTATACCCTCTCTGTCCACACCTCCTCCATGGCCACAGCGAGCACACACCCCCATAACACACCCCCATACCACCCAGGAACACACACCCCCATATTCCGTTTGGGGGGAGTCTGCACACCCCCCATACACCCCCCATACATCGAATTCTCCCAATTTTGTTACACACCCCTCATGTCTCCCATCCCCCCCCTCACACCCCCCCTGTCTCCCTCCCACCCACAGCCCCATACTCACCTCCTTTTCCCATACACACACCCCACCCACCCCCCATACACACCCGCCCCCGATCAGTCTGAAGAAGGGTTTCGGCCCGAAACGTTGCCTATTTCCCCCATCGCTCCATACTGCTGCACCACCCCTCTGACACACTCCCATACTTTTTTGTGTAACCATCAATCAATCACCCCCCCATCCCCCCCCCCCCCCCCTCCATGATTGGATCAGAATTACACCCCCCCACACTCATTCCCCCCCATGATTGGATGACGACACAACGTCCATCACACTCCGCTCTGCACAAACCCTGATTGGACCCGACAGACGTCAGCCACCCGCCACTCACGTCCAGTCATCGTCACCCCCTCATACACCCCCTCTGTCCCCCCCCTCACACACACCCATACTGTCTCTGTCCCCCCCCATACACACCCCTCATACACACACCCCCTCATACGCACCCCCCCCTCATACACACCCCTCACCCCCCCCATACACACACCCCCATCACACACCCCCCATACACACACCCCCCATACACACCCCCCATACACCATACACACACACCCCCCATACATACACACACCCCCTCATACACACACCCCTCTATACACACACCCCTCATACACACCCCCCTCATACACACCCCCTCATACACACACCCCTCATACACACCCCCCCACACATACCCCCCATACACACCCCTCATACACACACCCCTCACACCCCCCTCATACACACCCCCATACACACACCCATACACCCCCCCCACACCCCTCATACACACACATACACACCCCCCCACCCCCCATACACACACCCCACCTCATACACACCCCCTCATACACACCCCCCATACACACACCCCCCCATACACACACCCCCTATACACCACACCCCCCGCTCATACCCCCCCCCCATACACACCCATACACACCCCTCACACACACCCCCCATACCCCCCCCCATACACACACACCACCCCCCCTACACACCCCCTCACCCCCCTCACCATACACCCCCTCATACACACCCCCCCATACACACACCCCCTCATACACACACCCCCCTCATACACACCCCCCCACAACCCCTCATACACACACCCGCCCATACACACACCTCATACACACCCCCCACCACACCCCCCTCATACACACCCCTCATACACCCCCCCTCATACACCCCTCATACACCCCCCCCATACACACCCCCCATACACACCCACACCCTCACACACCCATACCCCCCCCATACACACCCCCCATACACACCCCGCTCATACACACCCCCCATACACACCCCCCTCATACACACCCCCCCATACACACCCCACACACCCCATACACTAAATCATACACACACCCCCATCATACACCCCCCCATACACACCCCATACACACCCCCCCACCCCTCATACACACCCCCCATACACCCACCCCTCATACACACACCCCCTCATACACACCCCCCCCATACACACACCCCATACACACCCCCCATACACACACCCCCCCACATACACCCCCATACACACACCCGCTCCCCACATACACACACCCCCCACTACACCCCACCCCCATACACACCCCGCTCATACACACCCCCCATCACATACACACCCCCTCATACACACACCCTCATATACACACCCGCTCATACACACACCCCCACATACACACCCCCTCATACACACACCCCATACACACCCCCCCATACCCCCTCATAAAACCCACCCCCCTCATACACACTCCCGCCATACAACCCCATCCCCCTCATACACACCCCTCATAAAACACACCCCCTCCCCCTCGTCACAACCCCCTCATACACAAACCCATACACCCTCACACACCCCCCCCTCATACAACCCCCCTCTTACACACCCCTCCCTCTCTCGCCCTCTCTCCCCTCCCCTCTCTCTCTCCCCCCTCTCTCCCTCTATCTCTCTCCCTCTCTCTCCCCCCCTCTCCTATCTCTCTCCCTCTCTCTCTCTCTCTCTCTTCCTCTCTCTCTCTCTCTCTCTCTCTCTCTCTCTCCCCCTCTCTCTCTCCTCTCTCTCTCTCTCTCTCTCTCTCTCTCTCTCTCTCTCTCTCTCTCTACCCCTCTCTCTCTCTCCCCCCTCTCTCTCTCTCCTCCCCCCTCTCTCCCTCTCCTCCCCCTCTCTCTCTCTCTCTCCCCTCCCTCTTCCCCCCTCTTCCCCCCCCCCCCTCTCCCCACTACCTCTCTCTTTCTGTCTGTCACTGTATGATATGTTGTCACTTGCGGGCGGAGCACCAAGGCAAATTCCCTGTATGTGAATACTTGGCCAATAAACTTATTCATTCCTTCCCCCCCCTCTCCCCCCCTCTCTCCCCCCCACCAATCTCTCTCTCCCCCCTTCTCCCTCCCACTCTCTCCCCCCTCACCTCTCCTCTCTCCCCCTCCCCCCTCTCCTCCCCCCCTCTCTCTCTCTCCCCTCTCTCTCTCTCTTCCTCTTTCCCTCTACCTTTCTCTCTCTCTCCCCCCTCTCTCTCTCTCTCTCCCTCCCACTCTCTATCTCCCTCTCTCCCTCTATCCCTCTCTCCACCTCTATTCCCCCTCTCTCTCTCTCCCTCCCCTCTCTCTTTCTGTCCATCACAGTATGTCATGTTGTCACTTGCGTGCGGAGCGCCGAGGCAAATTCCTTGTATGTGAATACTTTGCCAATAATTTTTTTATATTGTCATTTCACCGAGTACTTTCATACACACAAGAAACAAAAAAATGGTTTCTCTTTAGTTTTTGTCAGTGTAATTAATAAAAACAGAAATAAATACATACAACTTTAAAAATTATCATATCTAAAATAGACCTAAAATTGAACTAAAAACCGACATTCAAACCAAACAGTGACTTTACCTTGACAGGTGTCTAGCTGTCAGGGTTTGGGCAAGGTTAGATGTGGGGGTGTATGTGTATGGGGAGTGGACACAGTCCGTTAACTATTTTTATTGATTGTGGGAAGAAGCTTTTTTTGATGTTTAAGAGGAGGCTGTTGTCCTGACACCAGAGTGTCAGATCAGCGACCTCCTCCCAGTAGGCCTTCTCATCGTTGTCTGAGATCAGGCCCACCACCACAGTGTCATCAGCAAACGTGATTATAGAGTTGGAGCTGAACCTAGCCACACAGTCATGTGTGTACAGGGAGTACAGTAGGGGGCTGAGGATGCAACCCTGGGGCGATCCTGTGCTCAGGGTGAGGGACTTCGATGTATTCCCTCCCATCTTGACTACCTGGGGCCTGGCGGTGGGCAAGTCCAGGGCCCAGGCACACGGGGGTGTTGAGCCCTAATTCTAGCAGCTTCTCAGCTAGTCTGGTGGCGACTATCGTGTTGAAGGCTGAACTGAAGTCTATGAACAGCATCCTCATGTAGCCCCCCTTCTGGCTGTCAAGATGAGAGAGAGCGGTGTACAAAACCTGGGAGACTGCATCGTCCGTGGATCTGTTCGGACGGTATGCGAATTGTAACGGGTCCATGTTGCGAGGGAGGAAGGCCTCTCAAAGCATTTCATGACTACCGAGGTGAGGGCCACCGGACGGAAGTCATTCAGACAGGCTGGGGAGGCATTTTTAGGTACAGGTACTGCTCACCGTTGACTCCGGCGACTGAGCAATCCTGCTCCTTCTCGACCTCAGCGTAGCATTTTATACTGTCAACCACACCATCCAAATTGACCGTCTCCGGTACGAGGTTGATATTGATGGCACTGCCCTGAGCTGGTTCATCTCCTACCTCAAAGATAGGAGTTTCTCTACAAACATAGGCAACTCTTTCTCTTCCCGAGCTAGTCTTGGCTGTGGGGTTCCTTGGTCCCATTCTCTTCTCCCTGTATATGCTCCCCTTAGGCCAAGTCATTCAAAGGCACGGCATTTCTTTCCATTGCTATGCAGACGATACACAACTCTATCTCCCCCTGAAGCCCACAAACCAATCAAATCTGCTTCACCTTATCCACAGCCTCGAGGATATAAAGTGTTGGATGGCCCAGAACTTCCTCCAACTAAACGAGAGTAAGTCTGAGGTCATCCTTCTCGGCCCCTCAATCAAAATGATAGCAGGCAGTCTTGGAAGCCTTACCCCACTACTCAAACCTCACATCAAAAACCTTGGCATGATATTTGACTCAGCACTGAAATTTGACAAACAAGTCAATGCCGTGGTAAAAGCTAGCTTCTTCCAGCTTCGGACGATAGCTAATATCAAACAATTCCTCCACTTTGATGACCTCGAAAAGATCATCCACACTTTTATCTCCTCCCGCCTCGCTTAGTGCAACTCTCTTTATACTGGCATCAGCCAATCTTCCCTGTCCCGCCTGTAACTGGTCCAAAACGCCGCAGCGAGACTCCTGACGGGCACCCGAAAAAGGGACCACATCACCCCGATCCTGGCCTCTCTCCACTGGCTCCCTGGGCGGTTCCCGATTACAAATAACTGAACATCCCGTGGTATGGGCATCTCAGGGGTGACCGCGCCTTTGCGGTTGCAGCTCCTAGACTGTGGAACAGCATCCCACTTCGCATCAGAACTGCCCCCTAAATCGATTCCTTTAAGTCGAGACTAAAAACCCATCTCTACTCCCACACCTTTCTTGACGTCCTCTGAGCGAGGGCTATATGTATGTAGTGATGTTTGTATTTTATCTATTAACCACTGTTGTTTGTTATACTATTCTTATACCAATGTAAAGCACTTTGGCCAACGAGAGTTGTTTTTTAAATGTGCTATAGAAATTAAAGTGACGACTTGACTTGAGGTACAATGATGGATTTTTGAAGCAGGCAGGGACCACGGAGTTGGCCAGGGAGAGGTTGAATATTGTAGTGAGCACCGGAGCTAGCTGCATAGCACAAGTACTCGCCCCGAGATGCCACCTGGACCTGCAGCTTTCCTCATGTTCACCCATATCAGGGCCTTCCTCACGTCGTGCTCGGTCAACGAGAATGTGTGCACATCCCCAGCTATGGACCACCCTTCAGCTTCGTTAGCCAGCAGGCTGGCAGTGTTGGCGTTAGTCGGCAAACCTGGGGTGATGTTGCCCGACTCGAAACGAGCGTAGAAGGAGTTCAGGTCATCAGCTAGGGAGGTGCCGGCACTTCCGGTTGATGGAGGGCTGCTCCTGTAGTTGGTTACAGTCTGTAGCCCCTGCCACAGTCATCTGGTGTCCTGCTGCTCCATCTGTGACACCATCTGAGGACCATGACTACCCGACAGTGACAGTGTGACACTTTTAGATCCTACTGTATGTTGTCATTAAACAGTTGGTTTTAAAATACATATTGGATTCACCGCGGAGTGCCTTATCTGGATCGCCGTTTGAAGCTCTGGAGTGTTGGGCCTGCTGCTTCAACAGCATGGAGCTGTGGTTTGCGGAGCTCCCAGCCTCGGGCCCCGCTGATTTCAATATCGCGGAGCCCTGGGATCCCTTTGCCGAGGGCCGCCAGCATGAATCTCCGCCCAGCTCAGCCTGTGGACTTCGGGAGCCGCGGTCTCCGGTAGGAAGTGGCCGATTCAGCAGTCCAAGCTGCTGAGAATGTTCTCCCTTTCCGACATCGAATGGTGACCCCCAAATTTCATTGTACCAATAGCCATGAGTGGAGGTCCAAGATGGGGGGTCCGTTGGAGATGGGAAAAGGGATCATCAATGGGGGCGAGGACTCCTTCCCATGGAAGAATGGTGCGAGGCGCAGGCGACGGTAGAAGGGCTCCAGATCACTGCAGGCGAGGAACTCATTGAGGGGGACAAAGGTGAGGCCTCTGCTGAGGACAGACCGTTCGGTGTCGGAGAGGAAGAGGTCAGGGGGGATGGTGAACACACGGCGGGGATGGGGGTTGGGGCCGGAGGAAGGCAGGTGAGTGGACTGAGGCCGAGGCGATGTCTGGTGAGGGTAGTGGTGGGTGGTCAGGGGATAGGGGGGGGGTATAAGGATTGTAGTGTGGGTGTGGAAGAACTGGGGTCACATGGTTTGAGGGGGATGTGGAAGACCCAGTGGAACAGCCACTGAGGTTACCAGGGTTGGGGAGACTAGCACTAGGCCCCAGCGCATTTAAACTCAGGGGAGTTGGCGTCTACAGCGTGGAAACTTCAGGCCCGGTGCTGAGTCCAGGCTGCAGGTAAGGCAACGACTGTGGGCTGCTGGAGGGAGGAGGAGTGACCAGGGTCAGCGGGCAAATAATAGGAGGTCCTCTCCACAACAAATATAACCTCACCTGCATGTTAATCCCCACCACACCACCACCAAAGCTTCTGGAATCGCAAGCACTGCGCCACCGATGGTAGGGTTTGTAACACTATGTCAAAAGTTTTATACACCTTGGTGGAGCGGGCCGAGGCCCCCCTAGATCTTGAGGCGCAAAGCTTCAGCTTGTCTAGTTTATATGTAAATCCGGCCCTGGTGGGAGGAAACCGGAGCGCCCGGAGAAAACCCACGCAGGTCACGGGGAGAGAGAACGTGCAAACTCCGTACAGACAGCGCCCGTGGTCAGGGTGGAACCCGGGTCTCTGGCACCGTGAGGCAGCAACTCTACCTCTGGGCCACCGTGATGACCAGAGAGGGAGGGAGAGGTGAGTACTTCTCGCAGATAGATACATAACGTCCCTCTCTCCCCATCCTTCCCTTTCTCAAAACTTTTCAAAACTCTCCCAAACTTTCTCTCACACTCTCCCTCCCTCTCTCATTCCCTCCCTACCTCTCTCCCTCCCCCTCCCTCCCTCCTTCTCCCCCTCCTTTTTCTTCTCCATCCCACCCTCAATGCACCAAAGAACCACCCGGAACCAACATTCGGCGTTTCGCCCTCCACCCGGACGCCTGAGACCCGCCGTCCCGCTTTGCCAGCGCCGGTGCGCCGCCCTAAAACTTCCCCTCTCCCGCCGGAAGCACCTTTGTGGACAAGAGGACGAGAGATTCGCCACCTAACCGGAAGTGGTGCGGGAATGTAGCTGTGAACAAAGATCCTAAAGCAGAGCTCTCCTCTAGGATCTTTGGCTGAAGAGCAGGTAAGGGTGAAAGCGCAAGGTAAGGGTGAAATACAGCAGTAGAGGCAGCAATGCACCCAGTGATGCATGCATTCCCTTTAATGCAGCAGGGGGAGCATG